>NC_058058.1:195000-245000 GCF_020085105.1 Siniperca chuatsi
CTGAAAGTCTGTCGCTGTTTTAGAAACATTTCCCACAGCTCACTGAGGAAGGTTTCTGCTCGTCTTCGTTCTAAAAACAACAGCAAAGTGACGCCATTCTTCAAAAAAGACCGAAATGTTCCTCAGAGTGCTCTGATTGTGTACACAATTTGATAGGACAGTACAGTTGCCTTCATCAGGAGCCCTCCGTTACGAACTGGCGCTATATAAATAAAATTGAATTGAAATTAACGTGTGTAATCACATATGATTATTTCTAATGGCATATATGTTATAAATCATCAATCAATCATTAATTGTTTATAAAGCAGTTATAAATACTTCATATGAGGCCTTATTGTTGTTTACAACTACATATACTGTGTTATAAACCTTTTCTTAAGCGTTTTAACTGCTTAGAAATGATAAATAGTGTATTAGTGTGTAGTACAGTATTACACAGTATAGGACAGTATGATAGTGTGTATTAGTGTGTAGTATTTTCACCTGGAGTGTTCTTGTTGCCTTGTTTACCCACAAGCCCCCGGGCTCGGATCACCTCGACGTCCAGACGCTCCTTCCTATACACCATCCCGATCTGGATATCACCTGACCACCAAACAGCCAATCAGAGGAGCTCATGTTATATGATGTCACACACAACAGTCAGACAGTTTCCTCAGGAGTTTTAACATGTTATTAATCAACAATACAAATCTAAACAATTCAGTGTCTCACAGCTGTTTTTTCCTTTAAAGTGTTACTAATAAAATAAATGTAAACGCTATTATATAATATAAGCACTAATATATAAATGTAATCACACTAATGTATAACTTTAAACACAAATGTATAAACAAAAAACAATTATATATATATATAATATAAACACTACTTTATACCTACCTATATTTGGGACAGGCCTTCAAAAACTTGCTCAACAAAGATGGGAAATACTATCAAATTGTTTATTTAAACCAGTATGAATATTACTTTTGTAGTGAATTCCCACAAGGCAGCAGTATTAGCCAGGTAAATGAGGGAAAATGGACACCGAGGCTGCATCGATGCAGGATAATCACAAATAATAACTTTAATGAATAAAGTCCTTGGGGGGCACCACTCTTCTTAAAGAAGAGAAATGATAGTCAATTGATACACTAAACTATCAATTTGCAACTCAGATTAATAATTCAATGAATAACTATAACCAGAATTACCATCAATAGCTAGTAGGTTGAAGGATTTGGAGTTTAACATAGAAGAAATTTGCAAATTATTCACTCTTGTGCAACATTAAAGAAACCAGCATAATTATACACAAGCATTTATTAAAAGATAAACAAAGCAAAAACACACAATATGAAGTCTAACTCTAAATACACTAAACTACAGAAGAAAGGTGTGTGTCAAAATGGCGGCCGCATGGCTAGACAAAGAAAGGAAATTCAAAATGGTGGCTAGGACGTGTGGGTTAACGAGTGTGGCTCTGTTAAAGGGCCAAATTGAAGTGCACGTGTGAAGTGTGTAGGATAAACGTTGCCCGGTTAGAAAGAGGATAGTTAGTTGCATGCAAGACCCTGTGTCTGTGTGAACATCACTAACATCAACATAGCATGTGGCTAACAGACTGACCAACGGTAGCAGGGAACTGGGTTCATGGGTGGAGTTCACACCTTTGGGGATTCTGGGAAACTGAATTCCATGGCTCTCCTTTGTTTACAGAACAAAAGAACATGCAATCTCCTAATAGAGTTCAGTTAAAGTCACACAAATGAATAAATTCATCTGTGGAGAACGCCAGATACCTCTTAATGTGAGATCCGTGCAGTTATTTCCAAAGGACAAGTAATAAATTGCCTTTCTTCAAACAGACATTTTATAGACTATTTCTGTGCACACATGACAGAATTATGGTTACATTATATTTTGGAACAAACATGCGGTTCGAGAAAACGGTACTCTGTTGATTTGATTTATTCTTTATTCTTTATTAGGATCCCTTCACAAAGTGCTCACTAGTCTTCCTGGGGTCCACACAAAAACAAAAACAATAAAAAAGACAACAATTTAAAAACACACAGTATCAGTAAGACAAGAAACTGAAATATGAGCCAAATATAAATGTTGGGACTCCACAGATGAATTCATTCATTTGTGTGACTTTAACTGAACTTTCATTAGGAGACTGTATGCTCTTCGTATTGCAAAATCCCAAGAGCATTTGACGCAGCCTTACAGTGCCCATGGGTCAGTCTGGCCTGTGACCCGGATGTCACCAGGTCAATAAAAAGGTAATTGGTCATTTGTTCTTCCTCTCCTGGCTTTTCCTTCAAACAAGCAGCAGACGGCAGCTTGCTCCCCGTGTAATCTGCTTGGCGCAGACCTACCAAAGAAGAACAAAGGATTAGGCCGCAACACAGGCACCTGCCTTCCTTCAGAACCGAACTCACACCTTACAGCAGCGACGCAAGGGCCTGCTAGATCTGCAACAAAGTTTTGCGCCAATGGCTATTACTCAAAGCCTGCCAGCTAAACTTTAAAAGCAACTACAGAAGTTAGCGCCGAGCTAACTGCAAGGAGGACAACAGACAACAGACCGGGTTCCACCCATCTGCGTAAACGGACACAGCACAGCATAAGAATGCATCAGACCGCAAATCTTCCTCCGCCTGGCCCGTACACAACCAACGCACCGCCGGCTAACAGCAGCACGTCAGCAACCTCTTTTTCCCTCCTTGGACGGGTAACGTAACAGCTGGGCATAGCATAGAGTAACAGTGTATAGCTAGGCAAAGGACTGTTTAACTTTTGTACATGTGATGTTACTGATGTGTTTTCATTGAGGTTTCATTGTTGTGATCTTCTCCATGGTTAACGTGAGTTTACGCGAGACAAACAGAGGCAGAGCAAAGAAACATATACACATTCTTTTGCTTGACGCCATCTTAGATCCAAGCAGCCATCTTGGATGCACACACACACACACACACAACCCCCCTGTGTTCTCTAGTTAAACTTCACATTGTGTGGTTTTGCTTTGTTTATCTTTAAAATAAATGCTTGTGTTTAATTATACTGGTTTCTTTAATGTTTCACAAGAGTAATTTGCCAACCTCTTCTCTGTTGAACTCCAAATCCTTCAACCTACTAGCTATTGACGGTAATTCTGGTTATAGGTATTAATTTGATTATTAATCTGAGTTGCAAATTGATAGTTTAGTGTATCATATGAGACAATCAATTAATTGGCTATCATTTCTCTTCGTTAAGAAGAGTGGTGACTTTATTTATTGAAGTTATTATTTATGATTATCCTTGATAATCTTGATAGCCAAATCTAATTGATTGCACCTACACAGTTTGGTGCCCCTTTAACCATTGTGAATCCCAACAAATAGTGCCCTGTGTTATTTTTTGTTATAATTATTCTTAATTGTGTAATATTAATTTTCAGCATAATTTAGACTAGCAAAAGTCTTTACATTCACCGCCACCAGTCTCACAACAGTAGATGTCCTTACAAAGCAGTACATTGTGGTACAATTGATTTATTCCTCAAATTTAGAGAATTTGATAGATTTTGGTTGTTTTAGTCCTCATTGTGTTATATTAAGAGTTGCTATTGCTGCTAGCCATTCAAGTTGAACCTACTCTGTAGTGATTGTAAGAATTTGGTCCAGCATTTGAATACCACATATTCAATGCAATTTAGTCAAGCTGTCAGTTGTTAATTTAAGTGCTCCTCCTTTTTATTAAGACACAGCATGCTACCGGCCCTGTGTAACATAGAGAGTTTGTTCCTGGCTGTTACTGCCGTGCATTTCAGCCTGATTAAGAATAGAGCCTGAGATAGAGGCACAGCGTGCTACCAGCCCTGTGTAGTTCTGTACCCAGCTGTAACTTCCTACAACTGCCCTGTATCTCAGTTAGTGCATGTTAAAACGTTGGAAAGCAAACCTACATTTGCAAACTTGCTTTGCCTTTAGTAGCCCCAATCTGATGCCCACTAGACCCACTAGATGGTGTTGTAACTACCCCTCTTCCACAGAGAGCTACTGCTGATAGTGTAGGCTACATTGTTAGGTTAGGCCAGTGTACACACCATGGCAACACCATAGCCAACCACATTGCTTTGTTGAACTGAACAACCAGCTTAATTTCACCCTCAATTCCAGACTTAACAGTGGAGTTTATTTCTTCCCTAGCACAGAGCCTAAAGCCTGGCTACCCTGAATTCATCTGCAGGTTGAATTTCAGTGAGTGCAGCAAAGAGATAGACTTGCTCCTCAGTGACAAGTGTGATGTGCAGACCACATCCACAGGCCCCTTGATGACATGTTTGCTTCTGAACCTCCACAGGCAAACCAGCCTTGCTTTTCAGGCAAAGCAGCCCTAGAAATGGAGATAGAGTCCCTTAAAGCACAAAAAGCTTGTCTCCTCCACAAAGCTGAGATGGCTAATGAGAAAGCCTTGTGCTATTTAGAAGATCTGCACTCAGCAGAGTCTCTTTTCACACAAGGAGAAATTGTTAGGGATTAGATCAAAATGTCCTTCCCCACCAAAGATGTTCAGCCAATGTGATTCAGGTTACTCCGATTCACACTCCTCCCTTAGTGACAGGTTAACTCCCCCTCCACTCAGAAGATGGCAGCAGTCCCCAACTGGGGAGTCCTTGAATTCCCCCCCCCCCGAGTCTGGTTCTGCTCGAGGTTTCTGCCTCTTAAAGGAAGTTTTTTCTTGCCACTGTGGCCAAATGCTTGCTCATGGTGGGATTTGTTGGGTCTCTGTAAATAATATTATAAAGAGTTCGGTCTAGACCTGCTCTATAGGGAAAGTGCAATGAGATAACTTCTGTTATAAATTGGCGCTATATAAATAAATAAAAATAAATTGAATTGAAAAAATGCGTATAAATGTAGATACTTACGTATAAATATAAATGATTCAAAATTAATAAATATAAATATGAATAATGATGTAGAAATATATAAAGTATAAATAAAGTTTTTATTGGTCATTACCCATAGGGGGCGTGGCCAGAGTCTGCCGTCCAGCGAGCTGGGCGGGGCCTAATCCCTCCAGGAAGCCGGTGAACTGTTTGTCTGACGCCAACTTCACTCCTGGAAATATTAGACTGAAGAGATGGAGAGAAAAATATATACAGGGAAAAATTATTAAACAGAAATCACTAAAGATATTTGACCGCAGGTAGAATAAAAACAGAAAAAAAACTATAACACAAAAATCAGAAAGGAGAATCAGAATCACGAGAGCAGTGACAAATTAAACAGTCACATAAAAGGAGTGAGAGATTAAAAAGAGGAGTGACAGATTAAAAAAGGAGTGAAAGATTAAAAAAGGAGTAACAGATTAAAAAGAGGTGTGACAGATTAAAAAGAGAAGTGACAGATTAAAAAAGGAGTGACATTAAAAAGAGGTATGACAGATTAAAAAAGGAGTGACATTAAAAAGAGGTGTGACAGATTAAAAAAGTGAGTGACATCATAAAAAGAGGAGTGACAGCATAAAGAGGTGTGACAGTTTAAAAAATGGGGGACAGATTTAAAAAAGGAGTGACACAGTAAAAAATTGAGTGAGAAACAGGAGTAATTCGTACGCTCCAGGTTTGGGTTCCTCGGCGTCCGGGTCGCGGCTCAACTGTCGGGTGAAACGAGATTTAAACTCGATGGCCAAACCGGTTTCTACACTCCTCTGGACAGGAAGTCTCACCACCTTCTTCTTCTTCTCCTCCTCTAGATGGAGGGAGGAGACAGAGAGAGAGAGGGAAGAAGAAGAAGATGTTGTGAATATCAGCTGGTTACTTATCAACACAGAATATCTGCAGTAACTTCATCCTGCCTGCAGGAGACAGCAGAGATTATTCAGCTAAAATAAATTACAACATACAGACAGTCGTCAACCAATCAGAGCTGAGGAGAGGATTCCACCTGATCTCAGACTGGTCCTGTTTACTGGTTAAACTGGTTCCATAATCTGTGGCATTTCCATCATGGGGGTGTCAGTTGGTTGCAGTGTTTGCTGCAGTGGCTGCGGTTACTCTAAATGTTGGTACAGGTTCTTGTTACGGTTAGTTAGTAGAAAAGGTTTCAGTCGTAGTCATCTGGACACTGTTTTCAGAATCAAGACGTTTCGGCTCCCATCCGGAAGTCATTCTCAATTGAGAATGACTTCCGGATGACAGTGTCCAGATGACTACGACTGAAACCTTTTCTACGATAGAACACTCCTGGACGAATGAGGGACTACACCGTCCAAGGGTTAGTTAGGTTTTATTTATTCAGAAGTCTCAAAGATCAAAATCTGAGAGAAGTCTGAGAATAAATGACATATATAAATCAATTCACGTGTATTTATATAGCGCCAATTCATAACAGAAGTTATCTCATTGCACTTTTCCTATAGAGCAGGTCTAGACTGAACTCTTTATACATCACAACAAGACAAATCAGTCATCACACACTTAAACTCACAGCAGCAGCTGTTTTCAGAGAATTGAACACAAGCTGCTGAGCAGCAAACAGCAGACAGACTCAGTCAGAGAGCAGCTGCTGAACATAGCGGAGCATCTAGCAGCTAAAGAGCCAGATGTTTCCCTCAGCAGCTGCTGGAGACCAAACACAGATCAAACACAGGTCAGCTGATGTCTTCTGAATGTCACTGATGACCTCTGACCTTTAATGACCTTTAATATAACTCACAGTGAGTGTGAAGCTGCTGCAGTAATTAATCAAATGTTCCTGTGGTAAATAGAGTCCAGTGGTTTAATGGCTATCTCCATAATTCAGTGTAGATCAAAGTGTGTATTTTGATTTAGTTTTTTGATGAAAATGTATTTGGTTTTAGTCAAACTTTCACTTGTTCACTAAAATGCTGTTCACTGTCTGGGTTTATCTTGAGAGGAGAAGCTAAACGTGGGATAACGTCGTGATATTTCTTTAGTGAACATGTGGAGGAAGATTTAGATGTTTGACTGTCGACATTAATCCTGAACTGACTCGTTCCTTTTGACAGCAACATGAAAGTAAGCTGACTGAAAGTAACGTTAACGTTACATGCACAGTACCTGATAAAGTTACGTTACTGTTTTATAAATGTTGCCGTGATGCATGTTTTCATGTCTCAGCTGTTTTGTTGCTGCTTCCTGTCGAACTCTCAGTGGAATGTAGATGAGTTTAGTCCATAAATCATCAGATAACATTAGACAGAGACAGAACGTTACTGAATGTAAGATGCTTCTTATTAACAGCAGCAGGTAAAACAGATAAACTCTAAACAAGAGATATTATTGGCTGGTGGAGGAAACTGTTGGCCCAATCAGGAGCTACAGTGTGTGATTCTGCAGCTCATTGAATAAAACTTTGCATGAAAACAGTAAATAGTTAATTTGTCTGTCTGTCACATTTTCGTTTAGTTTTTATTCATTGATGAAAAACATCAAGCCTTTCGTCATAATTCTCGTTTTCAAAGGTTACTTTTTAGTATTTAGTTTTAGTCTCGTTTTGGCATGAAAAAAACATCAAAACATATTTTTTGTCAGAGTTTTCATTGGCGAAATTAACACATGAAAATAGTATAGTGGATTGGATAATGTTTTTTATATTATTGAAGGAGAAACAAACTCTGTTCCAGTATCAGAATCCAATTTGGATTTTTTGTTTTTGAGCGAGGTGTTTAATGTGAGTTTTGTAAGACAATCTGCTGTCTCCTACTTATAATGCTGAACTATATCTATTAGATTTCCATTATGAGTATGGATGGCAGCAGGAACATCAAAGATCTGTGCTCTTGTGAAATACAAACAATTAGAAGTTTTGAACAAACTTTAAGTGAATGAAAGAGGTCTGGAGGTTGTCAGAAGCAGACTGTAACCTGGATGGTTTGAGGTAGAGCCGATAAAATACAAGATGGTATCATCAGCATAAAAATGAACATTACAATGTTCAGTTAGAAAATAAACATTATAGCATAGTATATAGCAAGGAGCCTAATATCGATCCTTGTGGGACACATTTATCAACCATCTGAGAGGCTGCTACTGGTTGTTGGTGACTTTTACTGGTAACTGGTTGCTAACTGGGACTTACCCTCGGGGTTGAGCTGGGAGGCACTCTGACTCTTCTTACCCAGTCCAACCATTCCCATCATCTTAGCTCCGAAGCTGGAGCGCCGCTTCTTGTCGTCATCGTCATCGTCGTTTCTCCCCAACGAACAAATCTCTCCACCAACACTTGACGACTTTGTGAGAGGAGCTGCGGACACCAACCTGCAGGAGGAGAGAGGAACAACCACACCTGTCAATCACCAGAGGGGGATGTGAGGCCTAAAGGGTGGAGGGGGTGTGGGGGTGGGGTAAGGTCACAGCAGCACACAGAGAGGAAGTGGACGGCGTCGCTACTGTTGCTATGACGTATGGTCTGACTCCAGTTGGAAAGCCTCATTGGTTGGTCGCTTACTTTGAAGGCTCAGGCTCCTCCTCCTCTCCTTCCTCCACTGATTCGCTCTTCTGCAGCATGGCTCCGGCCTTTGAAGCCCCTGCTACTTCCTGTGTTCCCTCTGACCCCGACCCCAACTCCACTGATTGACCCTGTAGAGCCTCCGCCCGACTGTTTCAGCCAGTGAGAGGAGAGAACACCAGCATGCAGACAGAAACATGCAGCAAAAGACAGAATGATGAAGAGTAACACATGCTAACATGCTAACAGAAACAATATCATGCTAACTTAAAGAATAAATGCTAACACAGGTAACAAACAACATGCTAATGTAAGCATGCTAATAACATGTATTTAAATAACAACATGCTAACATAAACAAACTCAAAGTAAAATATGCTGACAGATGAAGACATCTTTCATTAAACGTTTTGTTTTGTGGGAGGCGGGGTCACACAACATTTACTGATCACACACACATTTTCCATTTTTGGACACTGTTGTTTCCTCTGGTGCCCCAATCAGGACAAATGTGTAATGAACAGTGCAGCCTGTAGAGGTCACATCTGTTAGACTTGTTTCTTTAGCTAGTGCTCCACAAGATACATGCTGATGGTATGAATATGAATTAACATTGTATATTCACTCACAAATGTAGAATCACATTTTCTAAACTTTAATCTGAAACTCTTCAACTTGTGGAAATAATCCCACAGTCTTTCCAAAATCCTGGGTCTAACTGTGGTGGAGGAACTTTGCTGCTGTTTTCTCGTGGTCTTAAACGCGAGCTGAACACTTCTCTGTTCTCATTATTTTTCTCTGCTGAGTATCCACGCAGGTGTTCCGACTTAATGCGATGGCCAAAGATGTTCTACAACTACAGACTGAATAATAACTTTCTGAACGTCTCTGAGCCGGTGTAGGTACCAGATGTGCTCGGCCTGCCAGCACAGCAGCGCCTGAAGCAGCGCAGGACCCTGAGCCAGTCTGGCAGCCCGAGCACATCTGGTAACTACACCAGCTTTCCACCATGATTTGTTTAGCTGCATTTCATCAGTAGTTCCACTTCCCCTCACTCACTTCCCCTCAGCCTTTAGTCTCACAGCAGATGTCACACGGAGGCCAAACTATCATGGATCAACCGCCAGTTGTAGCTCAGCACTTTACTGCTTTTTACAAACCATCAGAAACACCTGCAGACTCACTTCAACGAGGCGAAGCGTCTTCTGGGAAAACGGCATTTGGTTTATTATGAACTGCCGCCGAGCAGTTTCATTATCATTAAACAGTAATATTACACTGATACTCTTGCTGCAAAAATATCAAGTTATCAATGGGATTTTCTTAAGAAGCTGTCTGCCGACGAGGCAGCGGGAGTTTCACGTTACTGCCGCCTGACCACGGATGTGTTTACCAAATGCATGACTGCGATGCATTGTGGGTGATATACACCTGCAGTGACCGTCGTTGTTGACTTGCTCCCTCAGCCCTCCGAGGGCCAATCTCACCGAGTTCACTCATGATGGCGGCGGGGATTCACCCGGGGGGGCCAACCAGGGCGCATTGAATGACTAATGAAATGCAGCCTCTCTCTCTCTTCAGTGGCACGCCGATGTAATAGCTCCGCTGGAAAGTACTCCTTTCTGTTATTTTAGTGGTTTATATTGAGTTTAACTCAACAATGCGTCGGTTCACCGTTCAGCAGAAACATGAGCATGTTCAACGAACGGCGCTCTTTATGCGCGTTCATGCACAACACTGCCTGTAGGAGCCTCAAACTTGATTTTATTTGTGGGAGGCTGCGACCGGTATGTATTTCCGCCCATGTTGTTGTTGTATGTAAATTGACAACACATTTGCATTTACACTTGTGTTCACTGTGGTCACAACGCGTGATCATGGCCGATCGGGTCACAATCCGTCCTCAGTGCGTCTTGGGTGCATTTACACCTGTACTTTCATGTGGTCAGGCGTACGTCCGATTGAAATCTGATCACCCAAAACGCATTTTAAAGCCAGGTGCAAAGGGGGTCGATTGGCTGCTGGTCCCACCTGATCCTACAGACTGATCGGGTGTCGTTGGACATGGCCGACACTTCGCTGACATCACTGTCTGATGATTTAAAGAACAGACTGTCCCTCATCTGGAGACACAGACAGAGGACAGGTGAGCAGGTGTATGACATCATCAATGATGTATGTATTGTGTAATATGTTGATGATATATTTCAGTCTGTTCACCTTTGATGGATCCCTCATCACACCTGCAGAGACAGAAGAGGAGAATTAGTTTATTATATCAATCTGATGTCGTAGACAAAATCGATGATGTCATAGTTTTGTTTTGCAGAGTCAGTCTCTGGTTTGTACTCTGGACAGTGATGTCACTGAGTCCTGTGGTGATGTATTTAAATATATTTAAATGTTCCTACTGACGTACACAGGAAATGTTTTTAGACACAGAAGTGACATCACACCGTGAAAAACAACCAATCATCTTCTAAACAGCAGCTCTGACTCACTTACATGCCAGACAACAGCATCAACAGACACTGAGACCCGATCTTACTGTTATTAATAATAATTATTAATATCTGTTATTAACTTGTTATTTATCAACAAAGTAACGATGACATCACAGAGTTATCAGTGATTGAACAACTCAACAGAAAGATCGACATGTAAAACATCTGATTTGTGTTTTCATCTTTCAACCGACAGACATTGAGCTTCAACATCTCTGCTTCGGTTTCCGAAGATTAACGGTAAAGAAACAACTGAGACGAAGGAAATACAGCAAATATCTGCTGACGAGATGAAAACAGGATGAACAGAAACCGAAGTTTAGATTTACAGCAACTCAGAGAAAATATTTAAGAGATAAAGTCAGAATCGCTACCTTCTGTGCTCGGTGGTAAATCCTCTCCTTCACATTACAACGATGGATGGATGATGGATGACAGATGGATGGAAAACAAAAGAACATCAACCCGACAAGAAATGATTCACAAACATTTCAAATCACACAAACCAGGTGAAGATGGATAAATACACTACTATAATATTATAGACACCAAACAAATCCCGTGATGAGCAAGTACTTGGTGACAGTGGCAAGGAAAAACTTCCTTTAAGAGGCAGAAACCTCGAGCAGAACCAGACTCAGGGGGGGCGGCCATCTGCCACTGCCGGTTGGGTTAAGAGACAACTAATTTCTCCAACCACTAATCAGAGTAAACCAAATTATGAAATTAACAAAAGATGCCTATCTGGATCATTGGACGAATCAAACTAAAACTCAAAACAAACTTATTTGCTATCTGGCCCCAAACCATAAATTAAACTGGCAGGGTATCTCTTTACTGTCAGAGATGCAAAGTAGAGACAGATCCCGAACCAAATACAGGCTCAGTGACCACAGACAGACAGTAGCACAATGCAAGTTAGAGATGTAAAGTAGCCTAATACTAATGGTAATGGTAGTGGTAATAATATTAATATTATTAAAAATAATAACAGTATTAGTAATTGACTTCTTGATTCTATATCTTATTATGCTATTTCATTTGTTTTTATTATTTTATGTAATTTACTGTTTTATGTATCCGGTTTTACTTTTTATTTATATAGCGCCATATCATAACAGAAGTTATCTCAAATTAAGTTATTATTATTATTATTATTATTATTATTATTATATACTATATAGATACTGTTGTTGATGATTGTGGAACAATGGATGGATGGGTGAGGGTTAGGGTTAGGGATGAATAAAGTAGCAGGAAATCCAAAGCTAACTGCTCCAGTTCTCTGATCACCATCTCATCACAGACTCAGGTGACTAACATGTCACATGACTGAACTTTCTACAGGGAGAAGAGCTACCTGTCTGGGGGTGGGTGTGGCCAACAGGTGGTACCATACCATTGGCTGTTTTCTTCTGCTGGTCCTCCCATGTGACCTCTGCATCATGGCAGAGAGAGATATGATTGATCAGACTACAGCGACACTCAGACTGAACTGTTCAGGTGATCCTTCTGATATCAAACCAGTTAAACCAGCAGGAACACAGAGTCAAATCCCAGCACTCATCATCAACACATCTACACACACCTGGACAACAACACCTGGTTTATGAGTTTACGAGCTGACGAGGATCACCTGAACACATCATCAGATCCACCTGAGATTCTGACTTGCCTTTTCTGGTCCCTCCAGGTGTTGCTGAGCGTCTGTCTGGTTCTGACATGGACAGGTGGGATAGGATGACATCAGCATGATGTAACATAGATGAACACAGGAATGAATAGTGATGATGGAGAATATCTGGCACACACAGATCTGACTGCAGAGTCACCAGCTAGTTGGTCTACTGGATCTACCGGTCTGGACTGACTGGACAGACTGGTTTACACACATCAAACCTGTGATGTACACACCTGGAGTCTGTGGGGGCGGTACAGGTGAGGGGGCAGGGGTAGGTGTCATGACAGGCGTTGGAGCAGGTGCAGGGGGAAGGGTGGGTTCAGGACACGGCTGTGATTGGACTACAGGAGCTGGGGGCAGGGCAGAAGCTAGGGGTGGGGCTGGAGCAGGTGTGGGTGCATGGGGCGGGGCTTGGGCAGCCATTGGGGCAGGTACAGGAGCTGGGGTTGGGGCTTGGGCTGGTGCTGGTGCCAGGGGCGGGGCTTGGACTTGGACAGGAGCTGGGGCCGGGGTTTGGGCTGATGCTGGTGCCAGGGGCGGGACTTGGACTTGGACAGGAGCTGGGGCTGGGGCTGGTGCCAGGGGCGGGGCTTGAACTTGGACAGGAGTTGGGGCCATGGCTTGGGCTGGTGCTGGTGCCAGGGGCGGGGCTTGGACTTGGACAGGGGCTGGGGCAGGTGCTGCTAGAGGTGCAGGTGCAGGATGTGGATGGGGTTGGGCGGGTCCAGAAGGAGGCGGGGCTTGAATTCGTATCAGAGGAGGTGGTTGAGGGGCTTGTTTGTAGACAGGGGGAGGGGCCTGATGATGTAGAGTGGGAGGAGCTACAGCTGCAGTTGGTGCTCCTTGGGTGGGCGTGGCCAAAACTGATGGACAGCAAAAGATTTCAGAGAAATGAAAAAGAAAAGATGATCAGAGAGATGAATTAAAACAGACAAACTACTCTTACTCTTAAAACACACCTGTGTCTTCTAGAAGAACATAGGCTCTGTTTTGATTGATGCTGTAGACAGCCAAAGACTGAAGTTTTCAGGTTTTTTATGTTGGCTGCTGATATGCAGCCTGTCTGAGCCTGAAGGTCTCAGTCTGCTTCAAACAAAGGTCTTGCTGGATCAACTAACAGCATCTGAAACCACCTTTCTAACTGGATTAGGGGAGGGCTGTGTCCAGTCATTTCTGTAACTTTCCAAAACGGACAATCCAACAGTCATACTCACTTCCTGGCGTGATTGGTCAGGTATGTGGAGGTGTGAAAGTAGGCAGGGTTTGACCTTCACACAATTACTTATGTCACTTTCCACTTTTCACCTGAGTGCAACACTATGAATGTCTTTCAGGAGAGACCGTCTGAAAGTGTGCTCTGTTATCCACATTTGCACGATTCACACAAAGACTTGTTGGAGAGAGATCAAGGAACGTGGGATCAGAACATCAAGGGCCCTTCGATTGCCGACCAAATGGCAACACACCTGACCTACATTCAACCTTGCAGGTGGTGAGTCCACAAGGCAGCAGCCCCATGTCCTTCCTTCAAGCTGAGCCTGACCAGGGCCCAATACTGACCTTCTTAAGCGGAACATTAAAGACAGTTTCTATGTCTATTATATTATAGAATTCAGTGTTTCCTCTATCAGTTACATTCATTCAGGCACAGCGGTAAGTCATGCTGATGCACTTCATGTTACTTTACATGAATATGATCCCACTCAGTTCCACACAGTGAGGTTTACACATTTGACTTTTGGGATAAACAGAGCGCTGGTTTTAGATCAGTACTCATTGTCAGCAGATACTAGAAAACATTGGCGCATCCTTTGCCTGGCCACCATGCATTTTCCAGCGAGCACCCCTCCTAGGACTGGCTCCAGGAGAAGCCCCAAGTCCCTAAGAAGCTCTTCTGAACTTGCAGCTCCATAAGGGTGGTCTGGCCTTTCACCTGGGACCAATTTGTCTTGAGTGACCCTACTAAGGGCAATGGCACCCAGCAACACAGCTCCCAGGGTCATGGAGGTAAGCAAACCCCATCCACTGCATTAAGGTGGAGATTCTTTGAGGACATGGCTAAGGAAAAGGACATATGTGCTATTTTTCTTAGCCTGCTAATCACCGGGGCCAGGATGAGATGAGTGGCCAAAAATAGATGAGTGGGTGGATGGAAATCAGGATGGAAGAGACAATGACAGACGGCTTTATGGACATTCAGAACAGCTAGAAACACTTTGACGTTAGACATGTTCATACCACATAAAGTACTATTTTGTTTAAAGCAGACTGAGAACCTGAGACAAGCCTGGGACAGAAATTTGGAAATTCTGCTTCCCAAGGACCAACCAGATATTTACATACACTTCAGAAAAAAACACAAAAACTTGTTTTTCTTTCTGTCATACATTAAATGAGAGTAAAGGTTTTCTGTTTTAGATCAATAAATATTGACATATTTTTTGCATTTGTTAAATGTCAGAATCGAGCGAGAGAGAATTTTTATGTATTTTTCTTATCACTTTCATCAAAGTCAGAATTATACATGCAATAAGTTTATTGTGTCTTTAAACAAAGAGAAAACTCCAGATGATTCCATTCTGAGCTTAAGAAGCTTCTGATAGGTTAATTGATTCCATTTGAGTTAATTGGTGGCACACCTGTGGATGCATATAAAGGCACAGCTCAAACAACTGGTGCACTTCACAAAATAAATGGCATCACGAGAAAAGAAAATTATGTGGATATATTGAAGCAACATCTGAAGACACCAGCCAGGAAGTTAAAGCTTGGGCGCAAATGGGTCTTCCAAATGGACAATGACCCCAAGCACACCTCCAAATTAGTTACAAGTGGCTTAAGGGCAACAAAGTCAAGGTGTTGGAGTGGCCATCACAAAGCCCTGATCTCAATCCCATAGAAAATTTGTGGGCGGCACTGAAAAGGCGAGTGCGAGCAAGAAGGCCTACAAACCTGACCCAGTTACACCAGTTCTGTCAAGAGGAGTGGGCCAAAAATCCAGCAAACTGTTGTAGAAAGCTTGTGGAAGGATACCCAAAACGTATACTAAGGAAGTGCATGTATACTTCTGACTTTGATGAAAGTGATAAGAAAAATACATAAAAATTCTCCCTCGCTTGATTCTGACACTTAACAAATGCAAAAAATATGTCAATATTTATTGATCTAAAACAGAAAAACTTTACTCTGATTTAATGTATGACAGAAAGAAAAACAAGTTTTTGTGTTTTTTTCTGAAGTGTATGTAAATATCTGGTTTCAACTGTACATATGTGATAAAGATATAGTATGTTTTCTTAAACACATCCCAAACTGTTACCTGTTGTCAGAGGTTTGATATCAAACCAATACAAGACAAATATTACTAAACCAGTACAAGACAAATACTAGAAAGTTCTCCTTTCAAACGGGTTAGGGTTAACAAAGAAGCAGAACTGTTCTATTTCTAAGCTGAAGGAACTCAGAGCAGATAAAGAGCACTCAGGTGTTAAACTACACACAGATCACAGTCTGTACCTGTGTGCACAGTGTCAGAGGGTTCTCCTCCATCTGAAAGACAAAACCCACTGTTAAACCGCTACTATCCCAGGGGTCTATTTTGGGACAAATGCTACCACTTGCTCATATCATTCATAGGAATTTCTTTCCATCTTTACACTGATAATACACAACTATACGTCACAGTAAAGCCTGAAAACCTCACTAACAGACTGTCCAGGAGACATTAAAAATTCAGATTAAACTGAAATCCATATCATTGGCTCTGACAATCTGCATACAGATTTAAAATCCTCACTTGGCCCCTTTTCAAACAACACATAAGACTTCTAGAGGTGTGTTATTTGATTTCTGTTAGTAAGGTCATCCATCTGTAATTTTGTTCTAAATTTCAGTCGTTCATCTGTAAGGTCATCCAATATTACTCCCCTCTTAATGTCTTTACAATAACAGTTCTATTACAGAATCAATTTCAAGATTTTACTGATTACCTTTAAAGCACTTTATTATCTCTGAATTACCGTCCTTATTAACCTGCTGAGGTCGTCAGGCAGGAACCTGTTGGCTGTTCACATGTTGAGCCTAAAGAGCATCTCGATTCTGGAGGACCTGCCTGACAAACTCTTTAAATCACTTCACTTCTGAAAATGTATTTTTATAATTTTATTCAGTTTGGGTAAATGTGTTTGCATGTGTGTATTCATGTGTATGCAGGTTGGTTTATGTGTGAAATTCATATGCAACAGGTTTGTTGTACGTTTTCCTTTTTTCTGTTTTCCTTGTAAAGCACTTTGTAAACTCTGTTTTTGATAAGTGCAAAATAAATAGCACAGCTACTGTAACTGTGATCAGCATCACGTGAACACTGCCAGCAGCTGGTTGGCTGGTTGGAGGCATCACCTGACAGGTAACTAACACACATACTTCTGTCTAGAGTTCCTTTGGGCGGGACAATAGGCAGCTGGCGTCCTCTGCGGCTGCAGACCGGCGTTCCTGATGGACTCGTCTGGGTCGATCCGCCTCGTGGGTTCGCCCTGTTGGATAAAACACAGGAATCAAACTATCAACCTGACAGGAGGGAAGCTAAGCAGTGGCTGCAAGGTCAAAGGTCAGGGGTCAAAGTGGTTGTAGTCATTAGTAATAGAAGATTAAGGCTTTTGGTTATGTAGATTTGTGCTTTAGCTTAGCTACGCTACGCTACGTTAACTAACAAAAAGCTAGTGGCTAATTTACTCAATGGCCCTGAGTGCCATACATGACTGAAGACACTGAAGAGCTCCCTACGATCAATGAATCACTGCACTGATCGTAGGACACTGTCTCCATGGTTACAGGGATTGATTTGATCGTCTCAGGAGTCAGAAGTGAAAAGTTTGATCAGTAGGTAGTTTGGCACAGAATCTTCACCTGAAACCTTGGAGCTGGTTTTCATTCGATGTTCAGGTTCAGGTTCAGAAAAGGTTATTTCTGTACTTTTATACAAACTGGTGAGCTGTTCCAAAAGATTTAGTCTTTCCACAGAGAGATCATCTGGGGTAGCAGAAGCAGACAAAATAACACAATCCTCGTCTTACAAATAAGAAGTTGGATACATAAGCAATAAAACGGACCAATGCTCAGTTTAATACACTCAGGGCTAATGTTAGCTAATGTTAGATACATAGATATTGGTGTATAAATGACATTACTGAGTCACGTCACTGACTTGATGACTCTTTTCTACCTGCGTTACTGTTCGTTTATGTTTTTTCACCTTTATTCCGTAACTATCACTCGTAGACATGGAGGCTGCAGCGAAAGTTAAATCATCTCACTTTAAACAGTAAGTTAACATCAGTGTGAACAGCAGTTTCAGTCTGTTTCTCCTCTGGCTATGATCAGAAGTGTTGTAAGTGTAACTACACCTAACAGTGATGTACAGCAGCTGAGAAGTTTTAAGGAGGGATTGAGTTATAAATCTCCAAACAACATTTGGTGATATGAGTGAGCAGGGAAAGATTTACGATGGTAAAGATGAACACAGAGACAGCAAACATTATTTTCATTTCTATATCTGTTCTTTTCTTCTGTCCCGGCGATGGGAGTTCACAGCAGGACGATGACTCCACTACCAAAGTTTATTTGGAGGAAACTGAAAAATCTGTTTTCAGAAAGAAAACAAAAACTCTTCAGGAGCTCAGGAACTAATGCAACACAACCAACAAACAAATAACCAACAAACAACCAACAAAACACGTGCAAAAAAAAGAAAAGAAAGGTTAATTACACGAATTTATACCCAGCAGGATATAAAAGACAGCAGGTGGTTAGTAGTGTGATGTCGCTGTGAGACAATCAGGGAGCAGAGGGGGAGGGGTTAAAAGAAAAGGGGTGTGACTAATGTTCAGACAGACATCATGCTTCTCTTAAAACAACCAGTCAACAAACATCATGGAGGCGGAGCCGCTTTCTGATTGGTCGGCTGCAGGTCACCTGGTCGGGGCAGGTGAGGGGGGGGCGGAGCGTCCAGACCTCAGGTGGGCGGAGTCAGCTCGGTCGGTGGAGTGCGAGCGCGTGTAGACGGGTCGGTCTGCCATCGCTCGGAGGTCAGCTGAGCGAGAGCGACTGTAATAATCCCGCCGGTCCATCCCCCGACTGTACCTGCACATCACCATGACAAACGTCACCCACCGTCACCATGACAAACACTGCACCTGTGGCGGGAGTTAGTCAGTCACATCACCATGACAACCAGGCTGCTGTCACCACGACAACAACTGCACCTGCGGGAGGGGTTAGTTAATTGCATCGCCGTGACAACTGTCGGCTGGTTGTACCTATGGAGGCAGCTAAACAGAAGGTTTAAGGCACTGAAGAATGAAAATCAAACACCAAAGAAGAAGAAGAAAATTGAAAGAAAACCTGCTGGCACTACATTTCCCATAAGGCCTCAGTGAGAGCGCAGACACAGCAAAGCAGGCTGAGAGAGACATGAGGGAAGTTCTAAGGCTTTTCTCAACACAGAGTTTGAAGTCTTGAAAGCAGTTTGAGCAGTTTGTAACTGGAACAGCCGTGTTCTAACTGACATCATCAGCTCAGCTGGACTCAGGTGAGTAAACATCTGTACACCTGCTCTGTGACAAAATAATCACAACTTAAAGGTCCACTCACAAACGTCTATAACCAAACTTTAAAAAAGATGCATTGATTAATTACGCTGTGACACTTTATGGTGTGACCAGGTCTTTTTTGTTTGTTCGTGGACCTTTGAGTTGAGATTATTTTGTCACAGAACAGGTGTACAGGTGTGTTTACTCAACTCTAGCTGAGGTGGTGATATCAAAAGAATGCTGTCCCAGTTTGGACTCCCAAGGACACGAAATTATACTTGAAATACTCTGTATTGAGAAAGGCCTCTAGATTGGATGAAGGGATGAAGGAGGAAGTGAGACTGCTAATGTCCTCTATATCTACATCCTGTCCGAATGTCAAACTGTCCGTCTGTTTACCTCAGAAGTTCCTCGTCGTAGGCGTCGGGTTCGTAGGGGAAGTCAGGAATGAAGTCCTGACTGAAGAACAGAAACATGTCAGAACTCCAGAACAGGATGAATCACCAAATTCTTTGACCATTGATTCCAGAACACACCTGCACCTTCAGGTGGTTCCTACCTGACAACAGTCTATACAGGTGTGTTCTTCAGAAGTCCTCTGAAGGACACACCTATACAGGCTACGCCTCTTCGAACTCTGACCCCTGACTGACAGATCAACAACTAACAGGAAGTAAATCTCTTTTAGAATAAACTTCACTAAGTGCTAACTGGCATGAAGACAACGTTATCCTCTAACACTACATTACCCATAAGACCCTGGGCTTACCTGTAGTCCTCACAGGTCCCATTAATCATGTGGGCTGTCCAGGGAGTTTGGTTAGGCCCGTTAAAATATCTTACACACAGAAAAACACACACAGATATAGATGAGATGGTGATGACTTTTATCCTGCATCTACTGCAACTACTCGTACTCTGAGTACTGCTACTACTACTGTGATTATTCTTACTACAGATGTAGTACCTGTCGTGGGAATCGAGCGAGTTGGCAACAGACATTCTCCTCAGTGATCTCCTAAATACACAGACAGACAATCAGACAGACCAGTACTACAAACTGTACGACAACTAGTACTACCACCAATTCGGTAGTAGTGTTGGTTTTAGTTCTACAACTAGTACTACAATATTAGAACCTCACTAGTTAAACCAGTATCAAAACCAGTGGTACAACTAGTAATAAAACAAATATTACAAACACTGCTAAAGCCAGTACTATAAGTGCAGTAGTACAGGTGGTAGTGTGACCAGTACTAAAACCAGTAGTATGATTGGTACTAAAACAAGTTGTATAACCAGTAGCACAACAAGAACTAAAACATATAGTTCCACTAGTACTACAACCAATACTGAAACCAATACTACTGCCAGTACAGTAGTAGTACTGTAAACAGCACAAAGACCAGTCATCCAGCCAGTGCTTAAACCAGTCTACCAATACTAGAACCAGTACCACACAACATCCAGTTCAGACCTGGATCCTGGTTCAGACCTGTTAATATAGTCTTTGCTGTGTTTCTTTTATTGGTCCAACGGTATCAGAGGGGCGGGGTGTACCTGACAGGACAGGTGTCTCTGGTACTGACTCACCTGCTGCATTCTGATTGCTTACATTTTTATTGATTACTTATTGAGTGATTTATTGATTAGAGTATTCGTCTCTTATTAAACAATATTGTGACTCAGACTGTCTGCTGATTGGCCGGTGTCCAGGTGTCCAGGTGACCAGGTGTGTTTCTGTTTGCTACCATAGTTACCTGTCCAGGCTGCTGTACTGGCCGGCGTCAGAGTACGCTCGGCTCAGTTTGGAGCCTCGCAGCAGCCGCACCGCATCTTCCCGGTACAACGGGTACAGAGGGTTACCACTGGTAACCAGAGGTCAGAGGTCAGAGGGTCAGCAGGTCAGAGGGATGAAGGGAGAGTGACAGTGAGTGGTGTAAAATGAAGGTGAGGCCTTTCAGGAAGCTGATTGGCTGTCTGGACACCAAAAGTTCATCAGTTCCAAAATAAATAAAGTTCAGTAGAAAACAGCTGCTTCAATTATTTCAGTCAAACTTGAAGAAACTTATTTGAACCAAATAATGTTCCTGCCAGAACACAATAATCTAATTTTATCGTAGCAAAGGTTTCAGTCGTAGTCGTCTGGACGCTGTTTTCAGAATCAAGACGTTTCGGCTCCCATCCGGAAGTCATTCTCAATTGTGAAAAAATGGGACGGGAACTCAGAAATTTAAGCTACTCTGTGTTACATAAGCCCCGCCCTCAGGGAGGAGTCTACCTGAGTATCTGTTGATTAGCTAGTTTCACCTGAAACTGACCTAATCGTTTCCATGATGGCCCAGTAATCAGTAATCAGGCCTGTTGTTTTCTGGCTGCACCTCCCTCATCACTGTTAAGTACCTGATTAGCATGTGATTGGCTTGACCACGGTGTTAATACACTGTGGTAGACTTTGGGCAGATTGAATCTCAGACCACCATTTCTGTTCAAACAGAAATGGTGGTCAGATGACTACGACTGAAACCTTTTCTATGATAGACCAGTCCTGGACGAATGAGGGACGACACCGTCTTAATCTAATTTTATCTCATCATATCTCATTGGTCCAGTTTCGTCTCATCTGATTTGATCTCATCTTCTCACTTCATTTCATCCTATCTGATCACATCTGATTTTCATATCATCCAATCATCTCTTCTTATATCTGATATAATCTGCTCTGATCACATCTCATCTAATCTTGTCCCATGTCCTGTCTCACTTTATCTCCTTTTATCTGGTCTCATCTCGCTTCATCTTGCTTCATGTCAGGTGGTTCCATTTCATCTCATCTAATTTTATCTTTTTTTGTGTTTTTTCTTCTCTAGTCTAATCTCATCTAATATAATATAATCTCATCTCATCTCATCTGGTCTCACTGAGTCTTATCTCACCTTCTCTAATATCACTACTTTCTCATCTCACATCATGTCTCATTCAGTCTACAACACCTGTCTCAACATCTGACCTCATCTCATTTCATCTTTTTTTGTGTCATTATGTCCAGTCTCATTACTGAATTTAACATTAAGTCGTCTCATCTCATCCTCTTATTTTAGTTAATCTCAGTCTAACCTGTCTGAATCTCATCCGACTCAATCTCCTCATCATGAACACACAAATACACACAGCTACCTCTGAAGAGGCGGTTGGCTCGGCGACCGTGACCTCATCCTGACCACATCGGATCGAGAGCAGTGATTGGACGACATCACCTGCTCTGGCACTGAGAGGGTTGAGCTGTGGAAGTCCCGCCCATTCTGTCTGTAGTCTGGACACACAGAGAAACAGAGCGGGAGCTGAACCGTCAACCGCGACACAGAATCTGGTTTTGAGGGTTTGGTCAGACCAGCATCTATCACAGTGAAATCTCAGAGTCAGTGGATTCACTGTAGTCGTGTTACATTACATAAGAGACTCCAATGGGTCTGCGATGAATTTCACTTTGACGGCTTCTGGTCTGACCGGGCTTTAACACTGAGCTGCAGGCGTTGCAGTGCGTGATGGGACATGGAGTTCACCTGATATCACCCCGATGCCGTCTTCACAGTCGTAATCTGAAAACTCACTGTCACTGATCCTCTGAGACCCTGCACAGAGAGAGAGAGGATGTTTAAGCCTGTAAGCAGCTCCTCTTTAATCCTCTACAGTAAGGTCAACTAATCTGACACACACGGTGCAGGGAGATAAGAAAAAAATCTGCACATTTACACATTAAATTCACACCACATTAAAGGACGACTTCACATTTTTCCCTCAAACTCCTTCAAAACCTTTCTGAGATCCTTGAGAACACCTCAAGGACTACTGAAACCCACTTAACCCCTATTAAGACCACTGAGACCCTCTTAAGGAACTTTGAAATCCAACCAACCTTTAAAAGACCCCTGGGACAACCTTGAAGATAACTGCAACCCTTGAAGAATGGAACCCTAAGAACCCTGTGACGACATCAGGCATTTCCTGAACCTCTACAAGGATCTCTAGAAGGACCTGCGAAACTCTATAAAGTACCCGGGGAACCTCTCAAGAACTTCTTCATTTACAGCTAGAACATTCTCAAAGACTTGTGTAACCCTCTTAACCTCTGCCAGGATTCTTGTACTCTCCTAAGACCCTCTAAAGGAACCCTGGAATCCCATCAACCTCTCAAAGACCCCCGGGACAGCCTTGAAGACTGCAACCATGGACGCGGGAAGTGGGGATGCTGGGGGGGGGCAGCACCCCCTAATATCAGGCATAATAAAAACCAAAAGTTAAGCTTTTTTACTGGGATATATTTATGTGTGTGTGTAGTACATCTGTAATTATTAGGGGTCCCAGTACCAGCGGTGCTATAATCAAGGTAAACGCGTTTTGGCGAGTAACTCCCAAGTAGTAAGTCACACCTTCGAAAACCTTACAGGCATGCCTTCCCTGAATTGAGTTGCATCTCTTGATATAGGCCACGGCCATCTTTTTTCCCCGCAAAATAGCGAAATATGCAAATCCTACTTTTTTAAACTCTTCCTGGGCAGTGAGTCCGATCTGCAAGAAATTTTGCACATGGATTCTATGGACCCTCATCTTCAAAATGTATTAAAAGAATTTTGATACTTCAAAAATTGCGCAAGTTATAAAGGAACAACTTCCTGTAGATTGCAGTAAAACAGGAAGTGAAGTCATATCTCCACATAGGTTTGTCCGATTAACACGAAACTTTGTGAACTCGCCCCGTGGACCCAGCTTCCAGCTACCATTGGTCAGTCTGACCTGTGACCCGTGATGTCACCAGGTCAATAAAAGGGTCAGAGGCCATTCTTTCTCTCTTCTCCAGGAACTCTTCTAAAGCAGCAGACAGCTGCTGCCGTCTCCCTCTCAGTGTGGCCTGCTCGGAGCAGACACACAGCAGAACCAAACTTTCTCTTACAGCAGCGAGATTCTAGGATTCTAAGATTTCTGCAAGGGAGAGCTAACTGTCTCAGCTGTGTCTTGTTGACTCATTATGCTCTCCCCTTTATAAGCAGTAGCATGCTGGACCAAGACATTACCTTAAGAACTATTAGTGTCTTTGTTCTGCCACGGGACTCACGGTAGCTAAAGTGTGCTGCAGGCTACTACACAAAGTCTGCCGCCAGATAGCAACGCAGCACACACAGCAACTTCTTCCTTTACGGACTGGTAGTGTAATCACTGGCGCATATAACTGGGCTTTATATAGCTTCACATAGCTTAAATGTGTACTTGGCTAAGCACACAACTGTGTTACTTTTGTGAATGTATATGTATTGATTTGGTTCATTGAGTTTTATTGTAGTGATGTGTTTTCATCTGTTAGGTCATTTGATAGCCACATGCTAAATTGATGTTAGTGATGTTTCACACAGACACAGGGTCTTGCATATGACTAACTATCCTCTTTTCTAACCTGGCACTATTTATCCTACACAATTCACAAGTACACTTAAACTTGGCCCTTTAACAGAGCCACAGTCTTTAACATACAACAATTTCCTTTCCTTGTCTAACCATGTGACAGCTGCTCAGCCACCATTTTGAGTTAGATTTCAGACTTTGTTCTGTAGTTAAGTGCATTTAGAGTTTGTTAGACTTCATACTGTGTGTTTTTGCTTTGTTTATCTTTTAATAAATGCTTGTGTATAATTATGCTGGTTTCTTTAATCCTTTAACTTACCAGCTATTGATGGTAATTCTGGTTATAGTTATTCATTTAATTATTAATCAGAGTTCCAAATTGATAGTTTAGTGTATTTTATGAGACTGAATCAATTAATTAGCTATAATTTTCCCTTGTTTAAGGGTAGTGCCCCCCAAGGACTTTATTCATTAAAGTTATATTGTTTTATGATTAGCTTTGATAATTTTGATAGCCAAATATTGTTCACCTGACATTCATGCCAATAAACCAAATTGAAAATTGAAACTGACTGATTTTCTCTCAGCACCCCCAACTCTGACGGACTCCCAGCATCCCTGACTGCAACCCTCTTGAGGAACCCTAGAACCTATTTGAGGATTCTCAAGGACTCTTAAACATCAAAGACCACAGCTGCACCATCAAGGATTTCTAGAATCCCCCCAAGAACCTCTCAAGGACATCCAGAACCACTTCATGTATATGTGGACCATTCTCAGAGAACTGTGTAACCCTCTTAAAGCCTCCTGGAACCCTTGAAGGACCCTGGTCAGATGTTTCTTCCAGTTTACAGTTTGGAACTAACTGAACCTGGAAAACTAAAATACATTTATCATTTTAAAAAATTTATGAGTGAAGTAGCAACACACACACACACACAGCTGTTATTACCTGAGTTATAGTAAGGACCTTTGTCTGGCAAAGCATCATGGGAGAAAAGTAAAACAAAATCAACAGACGAAAACAGAATACATTTAAAACAAAATAAGATGGTGAACTGGAAACAAACAAACACAAAAACAAACAGACTGCTGTGTGTGTTCAGTGTGTATCATCAGTGTGTATTGTCAGTGTGTGTGTGTCTCACTCTGCAGCCTCCTGCTGCTCGGAGAGTCTTCGGGCTGCAGTCCTCTCCTCTGCAGGTAGGGGGAGGCGCTGGGCAGCGGCAGAGAGGAAACATCATGAAGCTGCAGTTTGTACCAGTGAGGCTGATCGTCCAACAGAGCAGACTCCAACTCTATCAGCACCTGAACACAGGCAGACAGACAGGCAGGCAGACAGGAAGACAGACAGGCAGGAGTCAGTGCAGTGCCCCCTACAGGTTGCAGAGTTCATAACAGACACAATAAGAAAATGTTGGAGAGAAACCAGAAACAGACCTATTAAAGGTGGAGTATGTAATTCTAATTCTAATTCTGACCTCTCCCAGGAACTGGCTCTCCTCCTCTCGGACTCGGGCCTGATCCCAGACCGTCAGCTCCAACATCCGTTCTCTGAACTCCCGCTGGTGGACCGGAGAGTACATGAAGGTCTGGTTCCACCGAGGTGCCACCGACTTCTTCACCGTCTTCGTCCTCCGCTTACTCTTATCACTGTGAGGAGAGGAGACAATCAACAGTAAATCACAGAGCAGGACCCACTACTGGTCACACAGAACCAGACCAGATGTTCTGCAGGTTCTACAACAGAACCACATGGGTCAGAAAACACAGATGAGGAACCAGAGAACACTGAGACATGTCACATGTACCTAAACCAACTCTGATTGGTTCTTTCTTTACCTTCTGTCTGGCAGGAAGTAGATCTTGACGTAGGGGTTCCTCGGTCGGCCGTCATCTCGGACAGGAAGTTCTTTGGCTCCGAGAATGGTGGCAATCAGCTGATGACCGACTTTATCGTACCACAGCTTCACCTGTAAAAAAAAAATCTGGTTTAAAATCATGACGCCGGCATCAAGGACAGAACCCTACACAGCTAGAGAAGAACCCCGGAGAACAACAGAGGGGATATACAGCCTACAGAACAGCAGAGGAACCCCTGACAACAGGAGGAGAAACCTGTGGAACAGTGAGGATTTACAGCAACTCCCCACAGACCAGGAGCAGTACCCAATACCAGAGCATAATAGAACAAAATAGAACTGTGGATAATAGTGGTAGAACAGGAATAGAACAAACATACAGAGCAGTAGCTGCACCTTCAACATCAATAGAACCCCAAAGAACACACAAACAACCCTATAGGACACCAGACAAATCCCATAAAACACCTGTAAAACAGTGGCAGAACCCTCAACAACAGCAGAGGAACCCTAAAGAACAGTAGAAGAACCACACAGAAGAATAGTTGTGGACAATAGAATAGCAGCTAAATCCTATGCAGCACTAGCAGAACCATGTAGAACACAAGCTGGAACAGTGACTGAGATCAATGGAACACCACAAGAAACCCACAGAACTGAAGTAGAACCCCAAAGATAGAGGCAGAAACCCTGACAATAATAGAGGAGCTCTACAGAACAGAAGAAGAACCAAAGAGAACAGATGGGGAACCCAACAGAGTAGCAGAGCTCTGTGGAACAGAAATAGAACCCAACAGTGACAGAACCCTGGAGAAAAACAAGGTTCCCACTTTATACTTCTACTCCAATACATTTATCTGACAGCGGTTGCCTAGTTACGTTACTGGTTACCTGGTAACCAGTTGGTTGGCGGGGCTTTAACAGTAAACTACAAAACAGTTGAGTGAACTAAAGGGCCGTCCAAGAACAATAACAACAACGGCGAACGATAACGTCACGATCACTTTCAGAGCGATTTGATGACAGAAACGCTGTAAATTCGAGCGTCACGTTCAACAAGGCAGATGGCATTGCGGAGAGACTCATCATTGAGGTTAAAAACCCTGTTTGATAAAACAATGTTTATAAAGATGCTATCAAGAAGAAGGACATCCGGAGAGTTGTTATTATTATTAACGGATGTGAGGAGACGATTATGAAGCAGCTAACCCTGAGCAGAAGCTCAGGACGCACACCGGGCTCTCCCTCGCTGAAGCTGCTGCCCCGGCCTCGTGGGGCTGCGGGGGGTACACGGCCCAGCTGGTAGGCGATCTAGCGTTACCAGTCAGTGACGCAGCTGGAGCGTGCTTCGGGCCAGTGTTTATAGAACGTTATCGTTCATCAGTGTGGATGCTCACGTAGCTATCGATAAAGTTACTGTTGCAGTTTTCGTTCTTGGTGTGGACGGCCCTTTACAGCTAGAACTACAGACAGAGAGACGGATGTCTCACTCCTCTCTACATCTACAGTTACCTGAATTCTGGGAACCAGAGGACGCCTGTTCACTGTCTGAAACACACACACATCACCATTATGAACAGCTATTCACTGAGAGCTGATTGGATGTGGGGTGTGCCACGTGGCGGTGCAGTGCATGCTGGGTAAACTTACAGAGACCTGTCCTGATAGAACGCTGGGGCTCATGGGAGACGTGACGGAGATGGACGGACCAACTTTCTGAGAGTCGAAGGAGCTGGAACCTGAACACAGAACATAGAGAAGACGTCATTCAGTGCATAAAACAGGAAACTGGCTCGCTCAATTCTTACAGACTCAATTTTCATCGTTTATTTTTACATTTTGTGTTTTGTATTCTACTTACAAAACATATTTGTACTGTCAGTGTGGATGTTTGTATGTTTTACTGTTTTAATGACCTGTCAGATGGTCCAAAGACAATTTTCCACCTTTGTGGACAATAAAGTTGTATTCTGTCTTCTATGCGTAGACAGATCATGACGGAACAAACTCCTGTGCACAGACATGTAAAGCCCCCCAGCCCTCCTGTAGCAGCAAGACCCCCAAACTGTCTCGTTGTGGTGGTTGTGTTGTGTAATAAACTTACTGGAGTCCAGCTGGACGTGGGAGCTGTCTGCTGCTCTGGAAACATCTCTGAGGAACAAGAATCATAAACAACGGTGTGTTAACAGAACGTTCTAACAGAACAGACCTTCAGGTTCTCTGTGGATCAAAGGCCACGCGACCAAAACCATGTAGTTCGCGTTGTGTATTATCGTGCAGCATCTTTACGTCTACACGCCAAGTTTTTGCTTCTTTTTAAACAGTATTTTTATTGTGTTTTAAACAAGTTAACAAACAGCTATTTACATGTGAGACAACACAAAATGTAAAATGATAATAGTAATAATTATAAGATATGTGATACAATAAAAATACACGCCCCAATTTTGATTTTTGTTTTATTATGGCTACAATGTTGCTGATGTTTCCATTTCATTGGCTGGCACTGATAGTATGACCTTTGACCTACCCGACTGGTCGGGACACCACCAGCTCCACCTGTGGTTCTGGTTTGGACTCCAGGATGATGTTGTAAACTTCACTAAACGAGGCTCCCTGAAGAACCCGACCGTTCCACTCCAGAACCTGATCGCCTGAGAGAAGAAATAAAAAAAAGAGATGTACCTGTGATATGGCCGTGTGTTTACCTGGTCTCAGGTGTGTGTGTTTACCTGGGGCCTGTACTACGAAGCCAGTTCAACACACCGAGGATCTCTTTCCGTTATCTGGCTTCACAGCCGCGGTCAGGATCAGCGCTCGCACGACGCTGGTGATCAGCCCACATCAAAGGGGCGGGGCTTGCAGCATACGACCAATCGCAAACATGGACAAGTCTACCGGCAGCAGAGATGAAGATGAAGATTTGCGTATCACATTAAATTAATGTGTTGCTCAGACGTTTTCTTATGATCATTTTAGCCTCTTTCTTTGAGCCGCAGCCCGAGCGCTGGGAGACGGACTCGGCAGCAAATAAAAGATAAATATAAAAACATAATTCAAAGACTTTCATATCTTATAAGTACAACACGTACGAGGCTGTAGTGCTTCAGTCTCTGTTGGAGGATGATATCGGGATACTAAAGCGTCTTTGAACTCTCTCGTCCTCCTCAGAGACTCTCAGGATCCGCGCACCGAGCTCCACAGGATCTTCTTTTTTTTTTTAATTCTCTTTTTATTGATATATTTCCACATATCCATTAAAACACTTTCTCCTCTCTTATACAGTTTTCTATTCTTTGAAAAGAACATGAAATATATTCTTGAAATAAGAGAAAAGACAAAAAACACGAAATATATAATATAATCAAAGGGCTGATTTCAAGATGCTGTATATACATCCAAACATATATATTCTACCATCCATATTTCCAATTGTCTCTTCATTTTCACCCATATCTACATATCTACATCCATCCTTACACTTCCAATTAGTCAGTTACATTAAAGAAAAGAAAAATAAAAAGAAGAAAGCACAATAAAGAATATTCTCGCTTCTCTCTCCTTTGTTTTTCCCCATGTTGTACCTGCACCACACCTCATCCAGTATATTATTACTTCTGTCAGAGTAGAGATTCAAAGAATATTACAAGTGTAGCAAGTAAACTGACATTTCAAAAACTGTAGCAATGAACCAAGCGGATCTCCAATCTGCACACTCTATCCTACAAAGTCTGACCTAAATAATATAATATATAAATCATATATATTCAATCCAATTTTCCCAGATTCTATTAAATTTGTCTAGTTCCAGTCTGGAAGAGAAATTCAACTTCTCCATCATATATATATTATGTATTACATCAACGCAGTCCTCAACCTTAGGTACCTCGGTCTTCTTACTTGTAATTAACATTATCCTCAACATATATTTGTCTCCAAATCTTCCTATGTTCATTTACGTTCATTTAAGTTTAATACCTCAAATATAAGTGGAAATTCTGCCCTCAATATGTTTTCCATACATTTCTTTAGCTCCTGCCAGTAAAGGCTAATAGAGGGGCAACCCCAATGCAATCCATCGTCATTCCCGACTATGTGCTTTCAAGCTATTCTTTGTGACTATTTCAAACCAAACCTTAAGGGAGATGCCCAACAATGGATTCATCTCCTCTCTAAGGTGTTGTCTTAGTTTATTATCGCCCGTTATAGCCTGTATGGGAACACCATCTGTTGTACTACCTTCAGTTTCCTTCCGTCTTGCTGAGTAGGAGGGATTGCACAGATTCAACAGTGTTTTCATTTGTGCAGCTTGATAATAGCTCTTTAAACAAGGGAGCGCTAACCCTCCCTTCATTTTGGTTAACTGCAACGTTCTATATCTGGTCCTCGGTCTCTTTCCTTGCCAAATATACTATATATTTATCGCCTACTTATATATTTAGTACATTTAATTTATAGCCAGATAGACCATATTGTGTTAGAGTTGACATGAGTGCAGGGAGTACCCCCCCACCCCCCCTCCATGTCTATACCTTTTATATTTTCATTATGTTTTATCCATTGCCTCAGAGGTTCCAAAAAAATGGCGATGAGAAGAGGAGTCACTGAACAACCCTGTCGACAGCCACGTTCTAGTGTGACAGAATTCGAGAGACTCCCATAAATCTTGATCGTAGCCGCTGCTTTATTATAGAGAGCTTGTATGGTCCTGATAAACGTCTCAAGGAAATTAAACTGCTCCAACACCATATATAAAAATTCCCAAGATTCAAACGCCTTTTCTGCGTCCAATCCCACCACTATTGCTTCTACCCGTTTTTTAAATGATATGTTGCATTACGTGCAGTGTGCGTCTGATGTCGCCCTGTGTCTGTCTCTGTCTGGTCTACATTAATTATTTCTGGCAGACTTTTTTCTATACGTCTGGCTAAAATAGCCGTAAACAGTCTATAATCCTGATTAAGGACACTTATAGGTCTATAGCTAGAGCATTCCTATTTATCCTTTCCTTCCTTTGGGATTACGGAGATGACTGCTTCCCTCCATGAGTTTGGAGTTTCTCCCTCCTTCAGCACCCAATTAGCTGTAGAGGGGTCAGTGATGCCCTGAGTGATTTGTACCACTGAGGTGTACCCGTCCATGCCCGGGGACTTTAGTTTTGAGATTGCTGTGTTTATTTCCTCTGCTGTCATTTCTGATGTCAGGGCCAAGTTCTGTTCCTCTGTTACTCTGTAAATTTAAAGAAATGAATCCATCTGGAGTTTGTTATTAACCATTTGTTGGGCATATCACTTTTTCAGGCTCTTTGTTTAAAGGTAAATGTGCACAGTCTGCATACACACGCATTAACGTCTCTACGTCCATTGGATTAAAATGGAGGCTCTGCTTTTTATTCACCTGTTGCCATGGTGAATCGTAGTATCGGAGCTCCATTGATGACGGCTTTTTTCATTCACCATGCACGAGCTTAACTCAGCGTGAACAAACTCAGAGCTGACTTCTCAGAGTTCAAGGTGAGTCAGAGTTTGTTGAACCTGCTTTCTGCAATAGACGCCAGGTCTCAGGTGAGTGTGTTTACCTGGTCTCAGGTGTCCCACAGTGTCAGCCAGACTTCCTTTCTTCACCTTAGTGATGAACGCACAGAGACGGCCGGACTCCGTCATCTTCCCCCCAACCACCTGAAAACACACTGCCCATGAGCAAGGCACTAAACTTCACACAGACTGAGGTTACAGCGTCACAAACAGGAGAAGAAGAAGAAGAAGAAGAAGAAGAAGAAGGCTTCACCTTGAGTCCCAGCAGCGCTCCCGTATCCGCGGGAACCGTCCCATCCTTCATCCTCTTATTCAGCAGAATTCGACCAATCAGGCGCTCTCCATCCTTGGACGGTTGCCATGTGACTGGTTGCTGATGAGTCACAGTGGTAAAAACACATGTGGTCACTTAGCAACAACAACAAATAACAACCATTCAGTCCAATCAGCAGATTTACTGAAAACAAACTTGACCCACTGTCATCTCTTACACTTCAACTGCTTTCGTGGCTTAGACAACTTAAGAGTGTTTTCCTCGCTTAAATGCTAGCTGACACTTCAACTGCTTTTACCCATTACATGTCAACTGATACTGAACTGACGTATTCTTTAACTGACAGTCCAACTACTGTCAAATCTTCCACTTCAACTGACATTTCAATGTTTTAACTGCTTCCACTGCTTACATACCAACTGACACATCAACTAGTGACAGCACACACACTTCAACTATCCCTGGCACTTCATCTTCAAATGAAATTTACAGTTCAGCTGACATTTCAACTGCTTCAAGTGAGAATTGAAATAATAACTAACAGATTTTACACTTCATTGACAATTAAATTTTATTCTTCGACTAACAGTTTAGATATTTCAGCTGCTTTCACCTCTTACTCTTCTGCTGACAGCTCAACTACTTTCAGGGCTTAAAACTGAAACTGGAATTTCAAATGCTTTCAGCATTTACACTTCAACTGATTTCAACTATTTCTGGCTCACATGGCTTACACGTTTTACAGACACTTCAAACCCTTTCAGTGCTTCAACTTCAACTCCCAAAAAACATTTCACATGCAAACAATTTACAGTGATTACACCTGAGTTTAAGAGCACACTTCAGTTTTCTTCAGAAAATGTAACCATTTCTAATTATTATTTATAGTTTTTACACATCTAATTTTATCATAACAAACAAAACTAGAAGCTCGTGTTTTATCTACAAGTTTGGACTGAACTGACAGCTGCTCTCTGCTCACAATATATTATTATATATAATAGTATTAATACAAATAAATACTGTAACAGTTTACACATCATCACAGGTAACACAGGTGTGACTTGCTGAATCTGAATCTGGTATCTGGTCCTACCATAGACATGGGCCCAGGCTCGCCGTGCCAGGAACTATGATCCCACCATTGGCTGTCCATGTCTCCTAGCAACCAGACATCCAGGAGAAAAAAAGAGGTCAGAGGTCAAACATTCATTAATTGAACCAACTGATTCTTGTGATTGCAGTCATTGTTTCATTGATTGATGGATCTACAGAACAAAACATAGTAAAGTAAGAACATTTGTTTGGTCTCAACATGTTAAAAGTCCCCAAAAAGGTAAATTATACAATACAACCCTAAAATCAAAACTAGAGCGGCTCGATGTGGCCCAAGAATAAAATCTCAATTCTTTTTAAGTTTGGGGAAGATTCACTATTTTTCTGCAAAATGCAGAATTAAAACGTATTTTTAGGACTTTGTGTGAAAGACAGTTGAGCAATAATTATTAAATATTCATTAAATACCCACACAGCTGATGTCACTTCATCCACAGTTTCAACACAGAACAGAAAAGTCCATTCGCTTGATTCCACCTGATACAATGTAATAGCTTGATTTTCACAATGTAGACACATCGTGCAAAAATGTAAAATAAATTTTAATCAGTCAAATTAATTTGATATATTGCCCAGTCCTAACCAAAACTACATCAGTGAAAACTAAACCACAAAATAAATATCCACATCAAAACAAAATACAAATTGATGGTTCAAGTAAATTCATTAATAACAGGTCACCTTAATAAATAATAACCTTTTCTCTGATGTCTCCTCTGATGTTTGTCAATGTGATATTTAATGTCAGGCTGCTCCGCACAACAACACCTGGCTGATTTATTTACTACACAAACACACACTGCGGTTACAGCCATGTTGAACATAGACCAGAGTTATGTAATGCAGCTCCTGTTCAGTCTCACACACAAACACAACATGATACGCTGCAAGTCAATGATGATACCAGAAGCTTCCTAATAGTAGAATCCAAATGTTTACTCTGTTAAAAATGACTAAAAAGTTTCTAGATTTTTCTAAGTGCTGATAGACACTGATGTCCCACAATGCAACACTCAACAGAAATGGAGGAAACTCAGAGATGAAAAACAGTTACTGATAAAGTTGTGTGTCTGTCGGAGCTCATCAGGTGTCATCTGCTGATAGAACCAAACGTTGAACATCAATCATAACGAATTTCATTGTTTCTATTATTATTTAGTGAATCTTACACCACAGAGTCTCAACATGCCGCCTGTAATCCGTCTTTACACACACAACTCCACAAGCAGCTTTAAACACACACACACTGCTGTACTCACAGGTCTGTCTGAACGCCATGAAGGAGGAGGAGGAGGAGGCTTCAGTAGAGGAAGAGGAGGAGGTGAACCTGCAGCTCCTCTCTCCTCCTCCTCACTGTGTCTGAGTGTGCTGTTTGCCCTGAGCCCTGCCTGCAGGCTGCAGAGCAGTTCATACCTGTCTGTAATGAGATTAACTGAGTCTGAACACTGAGCCCATCTTTCTGTTGTCTATGATTTCATTGTTAGCTTAGTCGAAAGCTAGCTTCCTTCTCACTGCAGAGTTAGCTGATAGTTAGCTGATAGAGTTAGCCTGTTATTAACCTGCGTTAGCCTCTTGTTAGCCTGTTGTTAGCCTTAGCTGTGGCTTGGTATGCAGTTAGTTTGGAGGTCTAACAGTGATCTGGTTGGTCAAACAGTAAACTGGATGCTGGTGGAGGTTGCAGAGTTGTTGAGCCCGCCCCGCTCCTCCCGCCTTTCCACCAGATCGGAGCTGTCGAAATCCAGCAGATCACCAAGAAATCCTGCAGTTGCGGTGAAGTTCACCAGCCCGCTCTGTCAGGTGTGCAGACATGTTGTTGTCTGGTTGGTCAACAGTTGCCTCCTGCAGTTTCTATTCTTGTATCTCCACAGTGACTCCTGAGGCAGGCTGGGTAATCCACACTCTCCTCTTTTAATCCAATTGAACAACAGTGTAGGCGATGATTCAGCGACCCGGCAGCACCAGAGAAGCCAGGAGGTGGTGTTCTGTTCTAATCTGGATCTGATTATCAGACAGGTTCTCCAGGATCCTCCAGGGTTCTCCAGGCATGGGTCAGTCGGGTTTGAGGGTCTGATGGTCTCTCCGGGTGTCTTCAGGGCGGCAGCAGCAGAGACTCTGAGCTGCTCCGTCACCTGCAGACCTGAGAGGAGGAGCCAAGAACCCTCTGAGCCAACCAGAGTTCATAATCTCTGACCAGGTGACTTCTGGCCCAATGACACGGAGCCAGGAGATTAACTCATCAGCATGACGCCTGATTTCCTGAGAGACGACCTGAAGCAACTGCAACACGTTCAGCATGTGCAACGTTTACAGGAGGAGAACCCTGTGGAACTGTGAAAACTTAGATACAGCAGAGGAAACCTGCAGAACAGGAGCAGTACTCATTACAAGAGCACAACAGAACAAAGTAGAACCCTACAGAACAGTGAAACACACTCAGGAATTTACTAATGCTACGGAGCAGTAGCTGCACCCTGTAGAATATCTGCAGAACCCAGACACCAGATGAATGCCATAAAACACCTCTATAGAACATTGGCAGAACCCTGAGCAACAGCAAAGGAACCCTAAAGAACAGTAGAGGAACCTCATAGAAGAAAGGTACACAATAGAACTTTCCATACTCCACATTTTGGATTTTGTTGCCTCGACTCGCTACCAGCCTCCGTTGTTTAGCTGCGGTATTTTAGTGGGAGAAGACCGTGGGAATGAGAACGTTTCAAAATTAAGATTTCTCACTAAATACGTGCTGGTTGGTGGATCAGACACACGGCGAATTAAACTCTGACTCACAACACTGTTACTTCACCGCCTCTCGTGAGTGTGAGAGATGGTGTTTGAGGAGAAGCTGATCCTGTGCAACATAAGGAGACCCATGAAGAACATGTGCTGAATCAGTTGGAACAGTGGCTGAGATCGATGGAAAAACAAAAGGAACCTCTAGAACTGGAGTAGAACCTTGAAAAACAGACAGAAACCACGGCAACAATAGCAGAGCCCTACAGAACAGAAGAAGAACCACAGAGAACAGTTGCGGAACCCTACAGAACAGCAGAACCTTAACCTTACCGTATAATCTAAAAAAGGAACCTTGTTGAAAAGTGACAGAACCCTCTGAGAAACCGTAATGACCAAAGCTTTTAGAACAGAAGCAAAGGCATACACATCACTATTAGAACCACGCAGAACATGGAACATGGAACCCTATAAAACTACAGAGCCATATAGAACATAAACAGAATAAGAACCATATGGCACAGAGAAGCAGAGGAGAACCGTGGGAACATCAAAGGAACCCTATCAACCAGAGATGTGAGAGCAGAAGCAAAGCCCCACAGAACCATGTAGAACATGAGCTGAATTATTTGGAATGATGGTGGAGCCCAACGAATAGAGAAGTCTTACATAACAGAAGAAGAACTATAAAGAGCAGATGTGGAACCCTATAGAGCGGCAGAGCTGTGTGGAACAAAAATAGAACCCTACTGAACAGTGACTGGGAAGTCACTAGGAAGAGCAAAGGAACTCTATTCACTATTAAAACTAAACAGAACATGAAACATGGAACCCTGCAGAACTATAGAAGAGCCCCATAAATGCATAGCACAATAGAATAGAACTTATTTCAATATTTTGTATTTCAGTATTGAAGTTCCACAGAGGGCAAAGGTCAGAGCTGCCAGTGTGTTTGGTTCTCAGAGTGTTCTAGTAGGAACCCTCTAGTGTCTGTTAGAGGAAGTGCAGGGTAAACCTGCTCAGACGTAGTGCTCAGCTGTAAGAAGATTATCATGCTGAGCTAATTACTGTCAGAGAGAGAGACAAACTCAATGTCTCTCTCTCACTGCCTCTACTGTCAATTCAGTTTTCAATTCAACAGGCTTTATTGGCATGACATTTGAAATGTGTTGCCAAAGCACAATTATGATTATGATAGACACTGAATGAAAGGAATAAAATTAACAAAAATAATGTGATTAACAATATTAGTTAATAGAACATAGATTATGAAATAGACACATGAAATAAATTAACATAAGTGATATACAGTACATTTATATCATCTATCAAATAATAAATGATATTTCAATTGGTTATCATGCTTTCCACAATAATGTTGCTGCATTATAAAGCACTGACCCAATAATCACCTGTAGTTTCCTTGACAGACCTGATACTTTTTTATATTGTTATATATTATACCATTATTACCATTTTCAATGTCAACATTTAAACTCAATAAATAATGGGGGGGTTTCTGTGTCTGTCTGTTACTGCTGGAGAATTATCTGTAAATCTAAACAGCCAAATTATTTCCCCAGTGGAAATGACACCCTTGTATTTACTTAATATATTAATACACAGTATTTACACAGTATTTACCATATATATGTTAATATACTCATTGTTTGTCCATTTAATAATCAAGGCTCTGAGGACAGAAGGTGTTGCATGTTTGACAGATTGTAAAGAACTCTGAGTTATGTAGAGTAATAAGTAATGGTTCATTCTTGACATGGGGTCACATGACATCTGAGCAAGTTTTAATCACTAAAGAAGGCCAGTGGGGTATGGTCAAAAGCTCCAGAAAAAGCCCTGACTTGTTCAATTGACCAAATTTCCTGCAGACTTTCCAGCAGACTTGTAACTGTTGTGACACAGCTGGAGTTTTTTGGTACCGACGATATGCAGACGACACGTTTTTTTTCTTTGCATCCACCAATCCTGCAGATCTAATTATACACTACTTGGCCAACAGTATGTGGACAGTATTGAAACCCCACCTATCCTATCCTCCTATCTCTACACAGCTGTTAGCATGTAGCCAACTAGCGTCATCTAGCTAGCAGTTAACATGTAGCCATCTACACCTCATTTACAAATCAGTTAACATGTAAATAAATGGTAAATGGCTACATTTATTTAGTGCTTTTATCCAAAGAATCATTTATAAACTTATTAGCATGTGGCTACCTCGCCTCATGTAGCTAGCAGTTAGCATGTAGCCACTCACTGTCAGGTTCGTCACAGCTGGTGTACTCGGGTGTGGTCACTAGTTCCTCCTCTGAGCTGCTGAAGCTACCAGTCACGTGCATCTTCCCCATCCTCCGCGCCCTCTGTGCTGCGCTCTCATAGGCTGGCTTCCTCTTGAGGGCGGAGCTGGGGTCCAGGTGTTGCTGAGGTAATGGGCTGCGTCGAGGAGACGTGGGGCTGACATGATTGGCTGCCCGGTCCACAGATCCGACCAATCCCTGCAGCCGATTCTTACGGAGAGCTGAGAAGGAAACAACAAGTCAGACTGAGTGCCCTTGAGCAAGGCACTAACAGGTTGTCAGGTGTATTCCTACCTGTATGTCTCAAAGTCAGATGGTCGGGCTCAGCGGTTGCCAGGGAGACGTCGCTGTGGCGGCGTTGGTGGCGGACCCTGCCAACCTGAGCCAACATCCTCATGGCCTCCTCGCTTGGCTGCGGCTTCACCGGGTAACGAGCCAGGTTCGGGTCGCTACGGTAACGAGCCTGAAACTCCTCCTCCTGCCGCCGCCGCCTCTCGCGCTCATCCTGAACCTGGTCCAGAGGGTGGTCCTGAACCAGGAGAGGAGACGAAGATCAGCATCATCATCATCAGAGACCAGTCTATCAGTATAAAGTCCTGTCAGCACCCCCTACAGGCTGTAGCGTTCACATCAGCCACAATCAGAACAAACAACATCCTGATGATTGATCGTTTCTTACAGTCTGAACAGGTTTGGAGTTAAACATGTAAAGTTTGTCCTGAAGGTGGCACTAAAGGAAACATCATGGAGTCATTCAAATGTAAAGAGTTCATCCTCTGGAGATCAGGAACATTTCATTGATAATATTATATTTATTTGTAAAATCTTCTGTGAAAGGTGATTTATAGATACATAAAAAACACTGTGGCAGTTTTTGTTTCTTTGTTTGTTTACTTTGTTTATTATGAATTTAAATGTTTTATTTTTATTACATTTTAATTGTATTCTTATTTTATTACACTTTATTGTTTATTCATTATTTTATTTCATTTGTCATTTTTGCTTCTTTATTTTTGCTTCCATTTTATTTATTAATTTTTTCGGGCTGTTGTCTCAATTATTATTATTATTATTATTATTATTATTATTATCATTATTATTATTATTGTTATTATTATATATAATGATGTGCTGATATTTTCTTGCCTCCCTCTGGACAGAAACAAACTGTTTTAATCATATTGAAGTGAAAAAAAACAAAATCAGAGTAAAAAAATTCAGAAATTTAAATAAAAGACAACAAATAATAAAAAACAATAAATAAAATAAAAATGCATAAATAATAATGCAGACATAAATCCATAAATAAATGAATGAAAATACTAAATAAACTCTTGTTTTCTACCTGTCCTATCTGACTAACCTGTGAGTGCCAGCGACCTCGTCCGTCTCTGATTGGTCGCATTCGGCTCCGCAGCTCCTCCTCCCCGTTACCATGGTAGCCATGTGGTGAGTGAGCGCGGCGGTCCGGACCGTGATCAGAGGGCGAGCGAGGCATCCTGCCCCCCCCACCATCGTAATATGACCCCGAGGGGCTCAGCTTCCTGTCAATCACACAGAACGGACCAATCAGAGAGGAGGGGGATGAGCCTGTTAGCTTTGACCACATTACAGGCTGCTACAAACTGTAGTTCTACACAGAACCTGAACCTGAAGAACCTTGTGAGTCTTTGAGGTTTAAATTAAAATAAATTTAAAGGAGCAGTTTTTAGAAATGATTTTGTTTCTGAGAAGAGATGAAATCATTCAGTCAGAGTTAAATCTCTTTATTTATATATGTTCTTATTAAAACTCATTGCGTGAATCTTTGAGCTCAAACAAACATGAATGTGTTTCCTTCTTCAGAAACATTTACAAAGAACATTCCTAAAATATTTAAAATCCTGTGTTGTTTACATCCATGGTTAGTTGTCTTCTTCACTTCCTTTGTTGGTGCATTAGCACCACCTGTAGATCAGCATTAAAACCAGCAGGAATGTGTATCGCATCACCCATGTGAACGTGCTCAAGGTTACAAATAAAAAGGGGACTCTTGTAAAAACATTTCTCCACAAAGCTATTGGTCCACAACTCCACACGGTGTCTTTAATAACCCACCTGTAAATGTAGTTTTTAAAAACCTCCAATGGTTTCACTTCTCACCTTCTGCAGTGATGCACAGGTGCACTGCAGTACACTGTGACATCACTGTAGGGTGTGGTTACAGGTGCTTACCACAGCCATTAGTGATGATGACAAAGTTTAATTAAGTTATGACAGTAATTACTTAAAAAATTTAAAACTGCAAACCAAAACAAACTTTTCATTCCAGGCTTTTCGAGGGCCTTCCCCCCATCGGGGCCCTGGGTAGTCCGTCCCACTAAGACGCCCATGTCTTTATCACATAGTCCACTGAGCCAACACCACATTGTCCACAGCTGATTAACTCTTACACCCTCACACACACACACACACACACACACACACACACACACACACACACACACTTATAACTACTTAATTAATAATCCAGGGAATCGATACATGAATGAAGGATTCATTATTTCCTCCTCAGACTTGTTTTCCTGACACAGTAAATGAATAAATAAAATGTTCAGGACCGGCTTCTGGTCCCAGTTTTCTGGAGAGACCAATTCTGCAGTTTGTGGTAGTTTAGTTAAACACAGATTTATTTAACAAAGTGTAACATGTGAGAACAATGCAGACTGTGATTGATACAAACATATGTGAAGTTAATCGATCTGACGTACATTAAACCTGCAGCTGCAGCACCAAAAGTAAAAGTACTCATTATGCAGATTACTATATATTATATTACATGATCATAATTATTGATGCATTAATGTGTTCATCATGTTAATTACTTGCTATTCTGCTGGGTAATTTAATGTAGAATTATACATAATTTATTTATTGATCACATTTTGTTTTAATAATCTGAATCTGAAGTGTCTAAAGTAGCATAAAACGGAAACGTATTCAGTAAATGTACTTAGTTACTGCGCAGACAAGAAGCTGCTGTGTGAACTTAAACAGATAATAACTGAATCTAGTAGAAACAGCGTTTCCCGCACATCTTCCAGCCCGATGCAGCTGACTCAGGTGCTTCTCAGCTCGAGCACAGCAGAAGGACTGGAGCACAGCGAGACACAGTAGTGTCAAACCGTCTGCACTATCAGAAGCTAATCGGCCCCTTTTGTCCTCTGCAGATAATAAATTAATATTAGCATTAATATCAAGCGTTAAATAAACAGAAAGAAGAGTTTCTTACAGTTTGTCTGTCGGCTGTTTGAAGCTTCACATCAACGACACGTTCAACCTCCACACACACGCACACGCACACACACACACACACACACACACACAGTCAGCAGGTTTATAACTGGAATCTGGATCATAACTGAAGCTCCGCCCCCTCCCACTAGCTCCGCCCACACATGAAATTACATCACGGCTCCCTCTCCCTATGTGTGATGTTAGCGTGTGTTAACTTGTGTTAGCATGTGAGTGTTAGCCTGTGTGTTGTTAGCCTGTTAGCCTGTGTGTTGTTAGCCTGTATTAGCCTGTGTGTGTTAGCCTGTATTAGCCTGTGCGTTGTTAGCCTGTGTGTGTTAGCCTGTATTAGCCTGTGTGTTGTTAGCCTGTGTGTTGTTAGCCTGTATTAGCCTGTGTGTTGTTAGCCTGTATTAGCCTGTGCATTGTTAGACTGTGTGTTGTTAGCCTGTATTAGCCTGTGCATTGTTAGCCTGTGTGTTGTTAGCCTGTATTAGCCTGTGTGTTGTTAGCCTGTATTAGCCTGTGTGTGTTAGCCTGTATTAGCCTGTGTGTTGTTAGCCTGTATTAGCCTGTGTGTGTTAGCCTGTGCGTTGTTAGCCTTTATTAGCCTGTGTGTGTTAGCCTGTGTGTGTTAGCCTGTATTAGCCTGTGTGTGTTAGCCAGTGCGTTGTTAGCCTGTATTAGCCTGTGTGTTGTTAGCCTGTATTAGCCTGTGCATTGTTAGCCTGTGTGTTGTTAGCCTGTATTAGCCTGTGCATTGTTAGCCTGTGTGTTGTTAGCCTGTATTAGCCTGTGTGTTGTTAGCCTGTATTAGCCTGTGCATTGTTAGCTTGTGTGTTGTTAGCCTGTATTAGCCTGTGTGTTGTTAGCCTGTATTAGCCTGTGCATTGTTAGCCTGTGTGTTGTTAGCCTGTATTAGCCTGTGTGTTGTTAGCCTGTATTAGCCTGTGCATTGTTAGCTTGTGTGAGTTATCGTGCTGCTGTATTTAGCAGCAGCAGTAAGCCTCACTGAGCTGCAGGATTATGAATGTGTTAATCTGATTACAGCAGGAGGAGGAGGAGGAGGAGGAGGAGGAGGGGCTTCACACAGACTAATTAACAACAAACTAATTAACAGTCTGACTTTAAAGGACTTCTTTTCTTTTCTTTCTGTAAATAATGATTCTGTAATTACTGTTTTTTCCTTCACTATTTAGGCTCCAGTGGATACAGAGCAGGTTCACTGTATCAATAACTGATGAATATAATTATTAATGCAACATTTGGACCTGCAGGATCTTCATCAGACAAACATGTGAACAAAACCAGGCTAAATGTAAACAGGAGATCACACAATAAAAATACAGACAGGAGGAAGGGGAGGAGGAGGAGCCTGTTTTGTTCACAGGGATGTTTGATGAAGAGCTCGCAGGTCGAAACGTTGCATTAATAATTATACTGTATTAATAATAACAATAATGATTTCTTGATATATAGTTTTAGACCTCAGAACGAACCGAACTTCCTCAGCAGGACGTCCGAAACACAAATTAAAACTAAATCCTGAAACTCAAAGTTTCCTTCTTGACTTCATCGTTTTTTTGTCTCTCTGGGTTCTACTGGATTCTACTGACCGCTCGGTGGCTCCGTTGCTCAGAGGCCCCGTGGCCCCCGGCGGCCCCTGTGTCGGTGGGTATGGAACCCCGTGTGAGCTGTGGTTGACGGACAGCAGCGGCGCGTTGGAGTAAAACTCCCCCGACCGAGTGAGAATCTCCTGCTTCCTCCTGCAGACGTTACAAACCCACATCACCTGAAACACACAGAGACATTATTAAGTTTATTTATTATTAATAAATAACTATGAGCTCAGATTGTTACCAATAATTCATTGGGGGGGTTGGTCTGGACTTTTATTTTGATGAGCTGCTTCCTCCTGTTCCTTCCAGCTGCGTGTTTTAAACGTCTCCTGATCCTGATGAGGTTAGCTGCCAGGTGAACTCAGGTGACTCACTCTGAACCTCGAAATGCAAAAAACTAACTCCTGCAGACACTGTGGTGCATCGTGGGTAAAACAAAGTCCTGTTAGGAGTTATGAGTGGAGGTTTGGTTTTTAGCCAGCATTCAGTATTTTCAGCGTTTCTGATGTCAGTTGGACTTAAAACACCAACAGAAACTCACCGTTCAGTTAAAACTAAATGAAAGTTAGAGAGATCGTGACGATGCGTTCGGGACTTCAGAGAAACGTGGGAACAAGTTCAGAGGAAACTGATAAATAAAAACGAACTGTGATTCAGAGGCCGATGATCTGATTTATGACTCTGAGCTCCACAAACTTCGTGAAAATAAGTTTCAGACCGAACGAGTTTTTACAGAACATGTGGCTCCATCTAGTGTTCAAACACAACTACAACAGCCAATCAGCTGAATCAGTATCAAACTGAATTCCTCCACTTTTCAACTTAAAACACCAATACTTTATGCATTATTAATGAAGTAATGGCTGTGTTTTAATTGGATTAAAGGCTGGTAATTCTGTTCATGCTGCACTTTAACAGATCAGAACATGTTGGATAAAACCTACAGTTCTGTGTAAAAATATATTCTCAAGTTTCAATTCCAAATACTTTAATCGTCCTATAATAATAATATAATAATCTATAATAATCGTCCTTCAAAGGGACAACTGAAGGTGAGCGAGCCTGCAAACAGAAACTCACAATTCATTTACAAACATAAAAAACTAAAATAGAAATATGTTAGAAAGAGTTTAAATACACAAGGATTAATGGCATCAGCTGGCAACAACATCCACCAACACAAAGCCTCATTATGTCAAAATATATCAAAGGTCAAAGGTCATTTATTGCTCATTTAATGAAGCTGTCACATAAACACTTTCCCTACTGACTGGAAACATTGTCACTCCTACGTTTAAGCCAGTAACTATAGACCCGTACGCATATGGCCAGTACTTTCAAAGGTTGCTGTGAAAGTTCTCATTGAACAAGTGACAACTTATCTTTGCACAAGCAGTTCGGCTTTAGAGCCAATCATTCGACCGAAACTGCGACGTTACAGCTAACAGAGCAAATCAAATGTAGGCTTGAGAAAGGAGGAGGAGTTGGTGCTGCATTTATACATTTGCGTAAAGCATCTGATACAGTTAATCATGAAGTTCTTATTTCTAAACTTTCTAAAGTTCATTTTTCATCTAGAGCACTGTCATGGATGCCTTCATATTTATCTAATACGACGCAGTGTGTTGAAGTTAATGATACACTGCCTAGCAACGTGAAGTGTGTGATGGGTGTTGCTCAAGGATCGGTGTTGGGCCCCCTGTTATTTAGTCTATATATCGATCTGCCACAACACTGTCGACTGGGATCGATTTGCAAATGTATGCCGATGACACTGTTGTCTATACGCAGATCGATGAGCTAGCAGCAAAGCACTGTTTGCTATAGAAAGGATCTCAGTGGCTTGATCAATCATATCTGAACATTGGCAAGACAAAAGGTATGTACCAATGCACAGCCTGCTAATGTTGACATTCTCATTAGGGGTGAAAAGATTGACGCTGTTCCTGAATTTAGATATCTTGGCGTGACAATGGATCAAAATCTTAACTTTGACAAACATGTCAAAGAAATTACAAAAAACATTAAATACAGTTTGGCGTCTTTTCATGGATGCAGCCAAGATCCTTTCCATCCATCCATCCATCCATTTTCTACCGCTTGGTCCCGTTAGGGGTCGCGGGTGACTGGAGCCTATCCCAGTGACTTTGGGCCTTAGGCAGGGTACACCCTGGACAGTGGCCAACTCGTCGCAGGGCTAACACAGACACAGACAAGGACAGACAACCATTCACTCTCACATCCATTCAATACGGGCAATTTAGAGTTATCAATTAACCTACACATGCATGTCTTTGGACGGTGGGAGGAAGCCGGAGAACCCGGAGAGAACCCACGGTAACACGGGGAGGACATGCAGACTCCACCCAGAGAGATTGCGTGATGTTGGTCTGGTCCGGGAATCGAACCCACGAACCCACGATCTCCTTATTGGGAGGAAGATCCTTTCCCACGAGTCTTATTGTACTACATGCTGGGAGCATTAAACCACTAGAGTCTTTGTACAAACAAGCCGTAAACATTTTGGATGAAAAGCCAAATCAGTATCATCTTCTGAGCTTTGACAATTTTAGACTATTTTCAAATTTGTGTGTAGAAATTTGAAAAGGCTTGGCCCCTCTTCCACTACATGACTTTGTTTACTTTCATTCGGAGAACAAAATCCATTCGTCGCAATGCCAGTGTGAACTCTGTAACCACTGAGCTTGCATTTTATTCATTTTGTTTTGTATACAAGTATCCTTGTGTGTGTGTGTGATGTACTTCTCTGTGTAACTTTGTATTATGTACCTCGTCTTGTTTGTGTAGTTTGTTTAGTGTTGATCTATCACTGTGTGGATGTTTTAATTGTGACTGCCAGACTGCAGAAGAAAGTTAGCTTTAACTAGCTAACTCTGGTACAATACATCAAATGGTAAAAAAAAAAAGGTTTAATATTGTACACGGTCTCTTTCCAAATAAAATAAATAAACACATTTATCAGTTTAAACACGAGGTTCAGAAGATAAAAGCAAACATCCTTCTGTTTGTTTTACATTCAGACGATCTAAAACACTTTCCTGATGCAGCAGCTTAAAGTACTCTAGATTTTATACTACAATACTCTGCACTGTACTACACTATATTATTCTATACTCTGCACTGTACTACTCTATATTATTCTATACTCTACACTGTACTACTCTATATTATTCTATAATGTACACTGTACTCTATATTATTCTATACTCTCCTACGCTACACTACTATCTGAAATGCTTTTTGGACGTGTTGAAGCTGTACAGTGATTTTAGCTCTGATGTTAACGACAGTTGCAGTCGGTTCTTGTACTTTTGACAAACGGATGTAAACCAGCAGATAAATGAAAAAGTTCAAATACTTTCAATAAAAGAGAAATAAAACGTTGAAAATATAAAAGGTTGAGTTTAGTGTTTGTGGACAGTAGAGACGCTGCTGAGTCACATCTGAATCAAACACAGTTCAGTCTCTGTAGTCTGAGCGACTGATGGAAGACCTCAGTGAGATGATCATTTCTTTAGTTTTGGATACATTTAAACCTAAAAACGTCTGTCGCACCATAAATTCACGCGTTATGGGTCCATGTGGTGACTGAGCAGAGACATAATAACAACATGTTGATTTGCATATTTACTACGACAGTCGTCTGGAAATAAGACTGAAAATAAAGGAGAAGTCAAACCTGCGGTAAAAAAGCTTCAGGCCACGCCCCCTCCCACACACACACTGACCTTATTGGCTCTCAGAGGGACACGCCCCCCGCAGCGGGCACAGAAGCGGCTCTGACAGTAGCAGCAGGCGCGGCCGCAGCCGTTGGCGAACTTGGTCTTGCGACAAATGCCGCAGGTGGGAGACTCCGCCCTCGTGGTCTGAGCCGCCTGAGGCTCCTCCCCCAGCTTCTTCACCTGGTCCTTATAGAGCTCAAACTGCTGATGCAACTTCCTGTGGGGGGGCAGAGAGAAAGGAGAGGTCAGAGGTCAGAGAGGGTGGTGTTACTCAGATCAACTGCTGCCTCTCGACAGACCGCGACAACCTGCAAGGTGAGGGTCATGTGACCAACAGAGACAGCCGAAGGTGTCAGGAGGCTAGTTTTTGGTAGCATTGCTAGCTTGTGTACTTGTATCATAGAGGAATGGAAACAGTGAAGAGACAAGAAGACAAACTGTTATTCAACCTGCTGCGGTTCAGTTCAGTTCAGTTTATTCGCAAAACAGTTCAAATACAAATACAATCATATCCGACATAATGGGGACGGGACTCGCTGATAGGCTAGCTGAAGCTTGAGGGTAGTAGACATATGTTTACTGGCACGTTGTCTTGAAAGAGTGCATGTATTGTACAGTAACATTTACAACCTCCGAAACACCTGAGACTAACCAAAGACCCAAAGAAAGTCAGGTTTCCTTCAGTCTCACAGTGATCCAGAGACAGCTGTCTGTCCGTCCACGGGTCCACTGCAGACAGGAGCTGCTGACTGCTGGTTCGGCTGCTCTGATGGGACAGTCTGACTGCATGTGAACACGTTTTCCAGGACTTTTCAATGCCCTAAAAGCTTGAACGGTTTTCCAGAAAGGACAGATCTCCTTTAGAGCATCTTAGACATCCTGGAAAACCTGGAAACCTTAAAATTCCAGGGAGGGAATAAATATAGGCTAAAGAACGCGGCTCAAGGTGTCGGCCACAGTTTACTCCGACTCCATGGAAACATTATACTTCCAGTTTACATCCCCAAAAGCATAATAATTATAATTAAATATTATTAATAATAATAATAGTATAAATAATAACGTTTATCTTTTTTCGTGTTGCATCAATATTTTGTTCTGGTTTTTGCTCACGTCTGTGACTCATCGTCAGTCGGACTTTTAACCTGCAGAACTTCAGACACGTTATTGACCAACTGACTGAACCCCGAGAACGGATCCCACCTGTCCAGGTTACACAGTCAGCTGACAGGAAGTAGATTCACTGGGGGGCAGTCTGGGAAACAGGAAGTAGTTTAATGAGGTTGTCAGTTTGGCAAACAGGAAGTCATATGATGAGGTTTGGGAAAGAGGCGTGGCCAGGAGAGGTGCACTCTGGGAGATGTAGTTCTGACTGAGGTACTTACGAGGCAAATGGAGGTTTCACTTCCTCCTGATCCCTGCAGAAACATGACGAAGACGATGATGATGATGATGATGATGAAATAAATGGCGTCAGAACAGAAACAAACAAAAACTGAAGCATCAAATAATTAAAATATGAAGAAAACAAGGAAACAAGCTGCTAATCGATCAGTGATCAGTTTCTGCTTTTAACTGTAAAATCAAACAGTGACGTTTGTTGGAGGATCAATAGATCAGCTTCACTTCTGACAGGATGACGAAGAAACTCTGGTGATGCGTCTCCTCACTGCTAGTTTTCTGATCAGGAATATAGATTTAAATATAAATAAGCCTGTCAGAGTTAAACATCCAAACTTTACAGTTTTTACTACTGTTTCTTCCCTGCACTGGGTTAATGTGGCCCTCAGTCCGAGCTGCAGGGCGACCCCCAGACCAGTACACAAACTGGTTTCAGTTCTCAACCAGTCAAAAGCTTCTAGAAAGATTCAAGTCGACGCTTTGATCAACATCAAACCACAACCAGCATTTGGTCGCCCAATAAAGGTTTTTTTGTGTATTGAGTTGATAACATTAGCTAGCTACTTTAGCAGACAGCTCCCTGTAATGTTAATTTTAGACGTTACCACTCACTTGTCTAAAGTTACCGATAACTTAGCATTACAGCTATTCACCATGATGTAATACAGCGAGTGGGTTAACATTAACTACATTTAGCAAGTGTTTTGGACAAGGCAAGCTGTAGTAATTAGCATAGATAATGGCTACTGTAACTTGTCTAGCTAGCGCAGTAATTTAGAGGAAATGTTGGCCAAAAGTTCTTCACAAGGTTGTTAGGCTGTAATGCTTTCCACATTCTCTCCTGTAATGGAGGTTTACTTAATTAGGTTGTGCAAAAGTTTGGCAGTCGGGTTCTAAAGGCGGGAAAATAAATATTCGGAAGCTAGCTAGATTTTCCCGGCCATAATGCGTCTACAGCACCATTTTGTTCGTTGTTCTAGCATTTTTCAATTTTAATACTAACATTAGTTTTCATCTCAGCTGGAGTAAGTTCTGTTAGTCAATAATAATCTTGATAAATGTTGATAACAGAACAGTAATTCTACAGCGCAAGTTCACCCGGAAGGTTTTGTCAGCGCACCAGTTTAGCTGTAGCATGCTAGTCAGCTTAAGCTTTGTCTCAATTCAGAGGTCGCATCCTTCACTGCATCCTTAAAAAGGCTTTGGAGGATCCAATGGGTGGATCCTTTGCGGCCCAACCTATCCCAAAATGCATTGCGCACCGGTGATGAATATGGCGTCCCCAAATGTAATGTTGACAGTGGCCGAGGACGATTACACTTTTAAATGTAGTGGGTTTTAACTCACTCGAATACCAAACGATACAAATTTTAAAAACCCTAAAAGGACCCTAAAACCTCATAAAATTTAATTTTTCATTAAAATATATTATGTGACGTTAGTGTTGCTAACCGACATTGCTAGCTAGCTAGCTAGTCTGCAGTAAGTGCAGCAGCTTAGAGTTT
>NC_058058.1:252500-332500 GCF_020085105.1 Siniperca chuatsi
AAAAACTCCAAACATTAGGAGAAACAATTAAAGACAACCAAAACCCCCTTGATTTCCCGATTACTTGGAAGAACTGACCACACAGACAGAGTCTCCCCGGCCAGGGAAAGCTTGTGGTTCGGACTGCATTAAAAACGAAATGCTGAAACGCAGCACCCAGAGATGCAGGGCGCCGTGCTGAAGCTGTTCAATATCGTCCTACAGTCAGGATGGTTTCCCGACTTCTGGTGCAAAGGGACCAATCAGAGCCTGTAACTACCAAAGCATCTGTGTCAGCAGGTAAACTGTTCTGTCGTATTCTGAATGAAAGAAAACTAGATTTCCTTGAAGACTCCATCTTGAGTAAAAATCTAATTAACTTCCTCCCAAAACACCGCACCACCGACCATGTGCACACCCTTCACACTTTAATTAACAAACATGGACACCAAACAGGAAATGGTAGATATTCGCTTGTTTTATTGACTTCAAGAAAGCTTTCAACTCTGTTTGGCACGAAGAGCTCTATTACAGACTTCTGTGTTGTGGTTTAGGGGGCAAAATGTATGATCTGGTTAAATCAGTGTGTTTGGAAAATAGATGTTCTGTAAAAACTGGAGACAAACTGAATCCTTCACCAGAGAAGAGGTGTTCGTCAGAGCTGCAACTGAAGACTGCAACTTTATTTATATATATATTTAATGAAGACTCAGTTTGCTGCTGTCTTTAATCAGAACTGATGGCCCAGTGGCAGTGCTGTCAGAATATGAAGAAAACTAATGTCATGATGTTTTAAAAACGCCCCAGATGCCAGGAGAACAAACACCAGTTTACCAATAATCATATCATTGATCACAGCAGGAGTTATACCGACCTGGGTGTAACCATAGCAGCATCAGGGAGTTTAAACATGGCAGTGAACGCACTAAAAGAAAAAGCTCGAAGAGCTCTAAATGTTATAATTTCCAAATTCCAATTAAAATTTGTCTTAAAATATTTGAAAGTGTCATCCGGCCCACTGCGCTGTCTGGTGGTGAAGGACGGGGTCCACTCACCAGAGCTTTACCCGCCGGGACAAACGTCCAGCAGAGTCTCTACATGCAGGACTCTGCAGATAATTAACATTCAACAGAGAGCGCTCACATGTTTTAATCACCTTAAATCCCCCGAGACCCCCTCCATCCCAAAGCCCTCCAGACCCAGGAGCTGAGCCCAGAACAGAGTCCCCTATGTCAGCTGGTGCTGAGACTCACTGCCCCCCCTCAGACTCTCTGGACCAGTCTCACAGCAGCACTGCTTTCCAAACACCAATCAGAGGAAACCAAACTACAACACCACGTACAGAAACCTGAATCTGGATCACTGGACAGAAACTAAAAGCCAAAGCAGATCAGAAAGTTATCTGGACCTGAAGAGACGATTAACTGGCAGAATCTCTCTGCTGTCAGAGACAGGAAGCAGAGACAGATCCTGACCAAGTGCAGGCTCAGTGTCCACAGACTGGACATTCAAACAGGAAGACACATCCGCATAGCAATGAAAGTTTATGGAGTGTTTCAATGAAAGTTTATGGAGTGTTTCCTAACTTTTATGCACGGATAATATCGAAGATTGCCTAGAGGAAGCATAAATAAGGTGAATAGAATCGGTTTTGTCAAGCACAGAACCTTGTGGAACTCCGTATGACTAACTTTGAAGTTTAGGGTTGGTTCATCTGGCTTGATCGATAGATATAATTGGGTATCATCTGCATAGCAATGAGGAGTGTTTCTCACCAAAGGAAGCATAATATGTACAAACTGAGATCGATCTGATAGATAGGATTTAAAACTGAGATCAGCTGATAGATAGCCAGCTTAGCTCCTTTAATGCCAATTACATGTTCCAGTCTCTGTAATAGGACGTGATGGTCAATGGTGTCGAACGCAGCGCTAAGATCCAACAAGACTGTTTATCAGTGTTGACTAATTGATAACGTTCATTCTGAAGAACAATGAATGCAGAACTTGTAATTTGTGAGCGAAAAAACGTCATTTGAGACTCGTAGCAGCAGATTCAAGCAGTTGTAGTTATTAATATTAATAGTTAATAAAATTACTTGTGAGAAAATATTCTACCGGTGTGCAACTCTCATTGCATGAATTCACATACTGATTTGCGGATGTGCAAATTCTGTCCACGTTTTGATACGGGTGGGTGACATCTACACATCCGAGTTCGTCGGGGAAACCGGCTAACCGGTCGAGCCTCTGACGGGTCATATTTTGTTGCTGAGGTTGAGTTGGAAACTTAACATAGTCGTTAAAGCGCTGACATAATGATGCGACTGCTGTTATTGCTCTGCACACAGTCATTTTCTGTACTAGTTAGAAACTGTTAAAACATGTGAACTGAGGCATATCTGGTGCAACACATTGCAGAACAACAACTTCTTCAACTGAAACTGAAAAAAGAAACTTCTGTGAGGTCACATAAATGTAGATCAACATGTTGATGTTCAGTTTGTGGTCAGAACAAAACAATGAGAACATTTATGCTCTTAAATACACTTTGAAATTAAAGTTTTACATTTAATTTGAAATGAAATGAAAAAGTGAACTTTTTAGATTTCTATTTTTTATACCACAGTTTTAAGTGCAGCTGCGTAGTTAAAGGAAAAGTAATTAATAAAATAAAGTAATTTTACTAATAACAAGACAAACTGTGTGTTTATGGAAAGTAACAAACATTTTCATTAAATGCTGAATTGAAATCAGAGCAGAAACTACATTTAAACATGACAGCTGTTTGTATTAACAGAGCAAAAAGGATTTGGGTCGATTTAAAAAACTAACATCACCTTTATGTTCTTGATCAGCCAGAACCTGAGGAACCTGAGGAACCTGAAGAACCTGAGGAACCTGAGGAACCTGAAGAACCTGAAGAACCTGAGGAACCTGAGGAACCTGAAGAACCTGAGGAACCTGAAGAACCTGAAGAACCTGAGGAACCTCACTGATATTCAGATAAAACAGCATCCAGCTGTTGAATTACTGCGTGGAACATTTTAACTCAGGAGTTTTTAAAGTCCATCACGTCACCGGAGTCAGAACCGAAGCCTTTGAACAATATAAACTTAAAGTATAATTCTGGTGATATTCTTTATATTTCTTCTCGTTCAGACTCGAACACTGAAAGTATTGTGATGTTCATCGACTGTTCCTTCATTACCACGAACACACTGTAGTTTAAAATACAGTTTAAAATATACAAGAACACAAATAAAGCTCAGATGACATCATGCAGTCATGTGACTGTGACTCTGCTTCAAACAAATAAACCAACAGATTCCACTTCCTGAACCTGAACCTGAACCTGAACCCTGGGTTCTGCGCAGGATCCGAGAGGTCGTCCACATCATTAACCTGTCTCACTCCTCTCCTGTCTGTCTCTCTCCTGTCTCTCTCTCGCCTGTCTGTCTCTCTCCTGTCTCTCTCCTTGCCTGTCTGTCTCTCTCCTGTCTCTCTCACCTCACCTCTCTCTCTCTCTCTCTCTCTCCTGTCTCTCTCCTTGCCTGTCTGTCTCTCTCCTGTCTCTCTCCTTGCCTGTCTGTCTCTCTCCTGTCTGTCTCCCTGCCTGTCTGTCTCTCTCCTGTCTCTCTCTCACCTGTCTCTCTCCTCGCCTGTCTGTCTCTCTCCTGTCTCTCTCTCCTGTCTCTCTCTTCGCCTGTCTCTCTCTCACCTGTCTCTCTCTCCCCTGTCTGTCTCTCTCCTGTCTGTCTCCCTGCCTGTCTCTCTCTCTCTCTGTCTCTCTCCTCACCTGTCTGTCTCTCTCCTCATCTGTCTGTCTCTCTCCTTGCCTGTCTGTCTCTCTCCTCACCTGTCTGTCTCTCTCCTGTCTCTCTCTCTCTCCTGTCTGTCTCCCTGCCTGTCTGTCTCTCTCCTGTCTGTCTCTCTCCTGTCTGTCTCCTGTCTGTCTCTCTCTCTCTCTCCTGTCTCTCTCCTCGCCTGTCTGTCTCTCTCCTTGCCTGTCTGTCTCTCTCCTGTCTCTCTCTCCTGTCTCTCTCCTCGCCTGTCTGTCTCTCTCCTGTCTGTCTCCCTGCCTGTCTGTCTCTCTCCTGTCTCTCTCTCCTGTCTCTCTCCTCGCCTGTCTGTCTCTCTCCTCGCCTGTCTCCCTGTCTGTCTCTCTCTCTCCTGTCTCTCTCCTCGCCTGTCTGTCTCTCTCCTCACCTGTCTGTCTCTCTCCTCATCTGTCTGTCTCTCTCCTTGCCTGTCTGTCTCTCTCCTGTCTGTCTCTCTCCTGTCTGTCTCTCTCTCTCCTGTCTCTCTCTCTCCTGTCTGTCTCTCTCTCACCTCTCTCTCTCTCCTGTCTCTCTCTCTCTCTGTCTGTCTCTCTCCTTGCCTGTCTGTCTCTCTCCTGTCTCTCTCTCCTGTCTCTCTCCTCGCCTGTCTGTCTCTCTCCTGTCTGTCTCCCTGCCTGTCTGTCTCTCTCCTGTCTCTCTCTCCTGTCTCTCTCTCGCCTGTCTGTCTCTCTCTCTCGCCTGTCTCCCTGTCTGTCTCTCTCTCTCCTGTCTCTCTCCTCGCCTGTCTGTCTCTCTCCTCACCTGTCTGTCTCTCTCCTCATCTGTCTGTCTCTCTCCTTGCCTGTCTGTCTCTCTCCTGTCTGTCTCTCTCTCTCCTGTCTGTCTCTCTCCTGTCTGTCTCTCTCCTTGCCTGTCTGTCTCTCTCCTGTCTGTCTCTCTCCTGTCTGTCTCTCTCTCTCCTGTCTCTCTCCTCACCTGTCTGTCTCTCTCCTTGCCTGTCTGTCTCTCTCCTGTCTCTCTCCTCGCCTGTCTGTCTCTCTCCTGTCTGTCTCCCTGTCTGTCTCTCTCTCTCCTGTCTCTCTCCTCGCCTGTCTGTCTCTCTCCTTGCCTGTCTGTCTCTCTCCTCGCCTCTCTCTCTCTCCTGTCTCTCTCCTCTCCTGTCTGTCTCTCTCCTCACCTGACTGTCTCTCTCCTCACCTCTCTCTCTCTCCTGTCTGTCTCCCTGCCTGTCTGTCTCTCTCCTGTCTCTCTCCTGTCTCTGCTGCTGGAAGTAAGTTATTAGTTTAACTGCAGGTCACAGTAACGTTCATGCAGCGTTGGTATCTTTGAATTCATGTAACGTCTCCAGAGACGCTGCATCACTAGAATTTATTTTCTCTTAGTCGTCTGTTGTCGGGAGAAAATGAAGCAGCAGGAGCAGAACTGACAGCAGATCTGTCCTAAAGGACTCAGCTGGCTGTGGAGAGCTGGTCAGCTGGTCTGGAGTCTGCAGCTGGAGAAAACCATTGTTTAAACATATTGATGGTTAAAAATCATCAAATGGAAACGTTAAACTATTAGTCGATTATTCAATCGACAGAAAAATAATCAGCAAATATTTTAATAATCAATTTGTTGTTCAAGTATTTTTTTAAGCAAAAATAACAAAAATAATGAATCCAACTTCACAATTTGTTATATTTTCTGCTTTTCTTTGTTTTCTATCTCAGTTTACTGAAAATGTCACTTTGGACTCGGAACTTCTGACCAAACGATTAATCGAGAAAATAATCAGTAGAATGATCAATAACGAAAAAAATGCTGAGTTGCAGCTCTACATGAAATAAAATCAATTTCAGTGCCACTTCAACTGCAGCCTCCGACCAAACAGACATGACGAAGTTTGTTCTGCTAAACGAAGCTGCAGGTTGTTAAGTTCCAGTAGTGGAAGTTAATACATTCTGTATATAATACATACATTTTATATTTATATATATATATAATTAATAATTAAAAATAAATCTACTATCAGTTGTCAGATGGTTTGTAGTCAGTGACTTTACGAAGTCTGAGCCTGTCAGTCACTAGCAGACTCTTGGTTTCTTCCTGCTGATCCTGTCAGATCTGAACTGATCACAGCTTCACTTCCTGCTTCCTGCGACTGACTTGTTTCAGTTGCGCTGTGTTGTGTCATGTGTCGCTTCATATTTGAAACTTGTGTAAAGCTTTTACCACAAACTGAGCAGCGAAACGGTTTCTCTCGTGTTTCTCCCGTGTGCTGAGCCATGTGTCGTTTCAGATTCCCTCCTTGTGTAAATCTTATGCCACAAACAGAGCAGCTGAACGGTTTCTCTCCAGAATGAGTTCTCAGGTGTTTCTTCAGAGCTCCGCTCGCAGTAAAGCCTTTACCACAAACAGAGCAACTGAATGGTTTCTCTCCTGTGTGAATTCTTATATGAGCCTTCAGATTGTGCTTGTGATTAAATCTGTTACCACACTGACGGCAGCGAAACGGTTTCTCACCCGGTTCTGTCTCTGAGTTCTCTTCAGTTTGGCTTTCATCGAGCTCCGACTGCTCGCTGCCACACTTGTGTCGTCTGAACCCCGAAAGCCAAGTGAATTTTTTGTCACAAATGCTGCAGCTGAACTGTTTCTCTCCTGTGTGGACGGCCATGTGTTGAGTCATGTGAACCTTTTGTGTAAAACCTTTACTACAAAACGGGCAGCTAAACGGTCGCTCTCCTGTGTGAAGTCTCTCGTGCGTCTTCAGATTTACCATTCGGCCAAATCTTTTCCCACACTGAGAGCAGCTGAATGGTTTCTCTCCTGTGTGACTTGTCATGTGGCCCAGCAGTGACCTCTTGCAGCCGAATGTTTTACCGCAATCAGAGCAGCTAAACGGTCTCTCTCCTGTGTGAATTCTCACGTGAGTCTGCAGATGTTCCTTGCGCCCAAATATTTTCCCACATTCAGAGCAGCTGAAGGATTTCTTGCAAGTGTTACTTCCTGTATAAACTTCAGGGACTTTCATAGAGTTTAAACCTGACTGAGGTTCATTGGTCTCCAGCCAATCATCATCACTGATTTCAACCTTAAATTCAGAAGAGACTTCAGTCTTGTCATCAGTCTCAGGTTGTAAATGTGTATCTGGATCTGAGTTCCTGGCTGGTCCTGGTCCTCCACAGTCCTCTCCATCAGCTCCTGTTTCCATCTGTTCAGTTTGGCTTTGATGAAGCTGTGAGGACTGAGGTTTCTCCTCATCTTCTTCACTCTTCACAGGGACAGGAGTGAATGGGAACTTGGTGATATCGGCCTCCTCCAGCCCTCGAAGCTGCTCTCCCTCCTGACTGGTCCAGAGTTCATGAAGCTGAGAGGATTCACCAACACACTTGTGTCTTTTCAGCTGATAAAGCCAAGTGAATCTCTTGTCACAAACATTGCAGCTGAATCTGTTCTCCTTTGAGTGGACGGACATGTGTTGTGTCAGATGTCCTCCATGTTTAAAACTTTTACCACAAACTGAGCAACTGAACGGTCTCTCTCCTGTGTGAATTCTCATGTGTATGTTCAGATTATCCTTGCGGCTGAATCTTTTTTCACACTCAGAGCAGCTGAATGATTTCTCTCCTGTCTCAGCCTCTCTGTCCTCCTCAGTTTGGCTCTGATAAAGCTGTGAGGACTCACAAACACACTGATGACTTTTGAGCTGAGTATACCAGGTGAATCTTTCATCACAAAAACGGCAACTGAATCGTTTCTCCCCTGTGTGGACGGACATGTGGTATGTCAGATTTACTTTTTGTGTAAAACTTTTACCGCAGAATGGGCAGCTGAATGGTTTCTCTCCTGTGTGAGTTCTCATGTGTATCTTCAGATGTGGGCTGCGGCCAAATATTTTTCCACACTCGGAGCAGCTGTAAGTTTTCTTGCCAGTTTTAGATTTCATATCATTGACAGGGACTTCAATAATTTTCAAGGAGTTTAAAACCGACTGAGGTTCTCTGGTCTCCATCCAATCATCATCGCTGACTTCAGTCTTGTTGTCAGTATCTGGTTGTAAATGTGTATCTGGATTTAAGTTCCAGACTGATTCAGACTGACTGGTCCAGAGTTCCTCCTGTTCCTCTTTAATGTGTGGCGGCTCTGGATCCTGGTCCAGACTGGGGCTCCAGTCCTGCTGCTCAGGGGGAACCTCTTCTCTACTCAGTGACAGCTGCTGGACGTCTGCAGGACACAGTAAACACAAACAAAGACAAGTCCAATTAATTAAATATGTTTTAGTCTTTTTTGTATTTGTGCAGAAAAAAAAAGGTTGAAAATCGAAGAAAGACCCTGAAAGACCCTAAGACTACCTCAATGGCCATAAGAACTACCTAAAGGACGACTAGAACTTCAAACAAGAAAAGTAGAACCACTTACATAACCTCTAGAATCTTCTAAAGGACCACTAGAGCCATCTAAAAGACCCATAGAACCTCCTTGAGGACCATCAGAACCATAAGGACCTCCAAACAGACCCCTAGAATCTCCTCATGACCCCCATAACCACCCCAATTTTAGATGTGACATTTCCTTAGTCTCTAAGGTGGTGGAGGGAACTTTCTTAGGACTCTTAAATTCTGCTTAAGGCCCAATGGAACTTTCTACATGACCCAGAGAACCTACTCAATGACCAATATAACTTCTGAAAAGCCCCCTACAACCCGCTCAATGACCACAAGCACCACCTAAAGATCCATTAAAACCTCCTCCTAGAAGAAAACTAGCACCACTTAAAGGAACCCTAGAATCTCCTCCAGGACCATTAGAACCACCTAAAGGACCGCTCAAACCACGTGAAAGACCCTAATACCGCCTCAGTGAACATAAGAACTACCTAATGAAGCACTCCATAAACTTTCATTGTTACGCAGATGATACCTAATTATATCTATCGATCAAGCCAGATCAAACAAACCAGTTAACTAAACTTCAAGCATGCCTTAAGGACATAAAGACCTGGATGACCTGCAACTTTCTGATGTTAAACTCAGACAAAACTGAAGTTATTGTACTTGGTCCCAAACACCTCCGAGACACATTATCTAAAGATATAGTTGCTCTAGATGGCATTGCCCTGGCCTCCAGCAGCACTGTAAGGAACCTCAGAGTTATCTTTGATCAGGATTTATCCTTTAACTCCCACATGAAAAAAAAATTCAAAGAGTTCCTTCTTTCACCTACCTAACATTGCAAAAATCAGGCACATCCTGTCTCAAAATGATGCCGAAAAAGTAGTGCATGCATTTGTTACTTCTAGGCTGGACTACTGTAATTCCTTATTATCCGGCTGCCCGAATAAGTCCCTTAAGACTCTCCAGTTGATCCAGAAAGCTGCGGCACGTGTACTGACAAGAACTAGGAAAAGAGATCATATCTCTCCAATATTAGCTTCTCTGCACTGGCTCCCTGTAAAATCCAGAATAGAATTTAAAATCCTTCTCCTCACCTACAAAGCTCTTAATGGTCAGGCACCATCGTATCTTAAAGATCTCATAATACCTTATTACCCGACTAGAGCACTGCGCTCCCAGGATGCAGGGTTACTTGTGGTTCCTAGAGTCTCCAAAAGTAGACTGGGAGCCAGAGCCTTCAGTTATCAAGCTCCTCTCCTGTGGAACCAGATCCCAGTTTGGGTTCGGGAGGCAGACACCATCTCCACATTTAAGAGTAGGCTTAAGACTTTCCTCTGTGATATAGCTTATAGTTAGGGCTGGCTCAGGTGAGTCCTGAACCATCCCTTAGTTATGCTGCTATAGGCCTAGACTGCCGGGAGACTTCCCATGATGCACCTCTCTCCTCTCTCCTCCTCTCCCTCTGTGTGCATTTTTATCCCATTACTGCATGTTACTAACTCGACATCTTCTCTCTCCCGTAGTTTTGTGCTTTCTTGTTTCTCTCCTCTCTTCTTCTTTCGCAGGTATTTCAGCAGGTATTTCTGCCTCCAGAGCTGCAGAGTCTGGATCTGTGGTTGTGGGCCGCCTGCTGCCCCCGTGTTCCTGCAGAGTCTGGATCTGTGGTTGTGGGCCGCCTGCTGCCCCCGTGTTCCTGCTCAACAACTGCTACTACAGTTGTTGTTATTGGCTCTGTTACTAATACTGACATTATTCTTCCTATAGCTGTTATTCCTATTATTACTAATTTATTAATATTAACACTATAATTACTATTCTATATAAAAAAAAATCTACATGGTCTTTGCATTGTGCCTCCCTCATCTCTTGATCTTTTATGCTATTAACTTTTAAAGACTATTCCCCCTTTTTCCCCTAAAAACATATTAAATAAGCACATCCATATTGTTCCTACCTGAACCTTCATCTTCTTCACTCTTCACAGGGACAGGAGCAAATGGGAACTTGGTGATATCGGCCTCCTCCAGCCCTTGAAGCTGCTCTCCCTCCTGACTGGTCCAGAGCTCCTCCTGCTCCTCTTTAATGTGTGGGGGCTCTGGGTCCTGGTCTAGACTGGGGCTCCACTTCTGCTGCTCAGGGGGAACCTCTTCTCTAATCAGTGACAGCTGCTGGACGTCTGCAGGACACACCCAAAGACAGACATTAAATTAAATTGAATTTAATCCCTTTTCTCTGTCCTGAAACCCCTTCCTAAAGGAAAAACACAACCACCTAATGGATGCCTAGAACCTAGAATAGTTTTGGGATTCAGGTTAAACTAATGGATGCTCTTAAAATTTTGCTTTACATTTGGGGCTGGGCTTCAGTATCAAATCAAATCATATCATCATCAAACCTGAATAAAGCTAAAATGATGAATCCTCCTAATCTTCCTAAGGATAGAATATCTGCAATGCCAGGAAGAACCACATAAAGGAACATTAAAACTTCCTACAGGACCCCTTGAACAACCTTAATGACCACTGGAACCTCCTAAAACATTTAAGTAGAACCTGTTACACCTCAGTGATCACAAGCACCAACTCAAGGACCACTAGAACCACCTACGAACCTGTGGAATCCCCTCAGAGGCCACTAGAACATCAAAGTACAGCTGATGGACGTACGCAGAGAACAGTAAACACACAACCATCAGGAAACAATGACTGAAATTACATCCCTTTTCTCAGTCCTGAAAATAGACCATTAAGGAAAACTAAAACCACCTAATGGACCCCTGGAACTTCCTTAGGAACCCTAATAACCTTCTTAAGGATCACACTGACAGCTAAAACCTCCTACAGTAAAACCAGAATCAAATAAAGGTCTCCTAGAACCTCAATGACCACAAAAACCTCCTGTTGTTTTTCTTTCTTCCTGCATTGCTACCACCTGCTTCTTTAAAGAGGACCTGCTGTGCTCATTTCCAGCTCTACATTTTTATTCTGGGATAGGGATTCCAAAATCCTTATTAATCTTATAGTGGCCCTTTATGCAGCCGCCTTTAGTTCATCCTCTGTCTGAAATTGGCCAAGTTCCAACCAGTTTAGGTGAGCCCCAGCGCCTCATCCTCTTGTCGGTGTGCTGACAACTACTACAGTAACCTAGCTTGGAAAATAGCGATATGGGGCTCTGAATTGGATGAATTTACTGTTTATCGGACCACAAATGAGACAAGAATTGGGTTGGAAAACGATAGACGCCGATGGAGCGGAGTGTTTCTGGGGACCGGGCTTCAAAATATTTTCTGGTTTTCCCTCTGATGTCCTTTGATGTCCTTCAGCTGCTCTGCGTCAACTCTCTGTGATTTATGGAGTTTCCTGATGGACAGATAGCTAGCTGCACAGCTAACAGAGCTAATGGTAGCTACTATGGTTAGCAGTAGTTAGCGGTTACTTTAGCAACAAGTAAAGCCACCTTTCCATCACGAAACTAACTAACTTTCCTTCACAACCAAAAAAGCACTTTTCTGCGAAACTTGAAGAGTAGTCCTGAGCAGAGTAGTCTCGCATAGCCAGACCCATCCCCACACTTCATTTAGCGCTATGAGCTATATTGACAAAAGAATTGCAGTAAAAGCACAAACAAATAAGTCATCAATACAGGAGAGATGGTTTAGAAAGGTTGATGATAATGACTATGACATCCAAGTTAGGCTGACGTCAGCTCGGCAGGAAAGTAGAAAAAACGTTGGAAACTGGGCTGTATTCAAAACCGCCCGCTATACTAGCAGTACGTACTGATTTGGCCAGAATGTAGCATGTAGCATGCAAACAAAAGCAAACAATTAAGCCAAAAATACATTAAGCCAAAATCGGATACTCTACTGTGTCCCACGATGCAAAGCGCTGGAAAGGTCACAACGGTTATTTTTTAAAACTTAATCTTTATTTAATCAGGCAGACTCAACAACCGGTCACCCCGCATCAGTGCTGGACAAGCAGGAATAACTGCTCTGTCCCTAATAACAAAAAATTCAACTTAACGTTATATTAACGTCGCATTGTTTTCTTATTGACACGTTGCTGTGATATCAAACGTTAGCTTAGCAGGCTTAGCTTAAACATTTTGGCTTTGTTATGGGTAAGGTTGGTAGGACTGTAGCCTTGTTCTCCTTACACAAGATTAAATTCGAAAACAAAAGGTTAGTATTGTGCTATTTACATTTATATTCCTCCTATTATTTACTTCTGCTTTCCAAAACCGGAAACCGGCTAAACCTGGTCTAGCATGCAGCACGTAGTAGTTAATACAGCACTGGTCAGAGCTGAGCTTTCTGCCCACACGGATCACTTTTACCTCGTTATTTGAAACTTTGGCCCAATTAATATGAACATCCGACATTGTAACAGTATATATATCACAGAAAATAAGGAAAATATGTTACTTCCGTTACCAATCGCATAACCAACACCGCCGCCAGGATACCTGGTGCACTGCGGCGTCAGGAGCACAGGACACCACACACCTGATCTCCATCCGACCCTGCGGCCGTCCGGGCGCTGAGGGCAGACGGGCTCGCTTCGGGGAGAATAATGACAATATATGAAGCTGAACCTTGGACGGAGGTCTGTGGGTAACGTGTCACATGACTATTTTCTCGACTGATTGTTTAGTTTATGAAACGTCAGAAAGTCGTGAACGATCCTCGTCACAACTTCCCAGAGCCCAAAGTGATTATTTCCAAAACCAAAATATATTTAATTTACTATCAAATTGTCTTTGACTCGTCTTAATCAGAAAACTGTGAAACGACTGCAGACTGTACAGGACTCAGCTGCTCGGCTGTAAACCAGGACCAGGTGCGACCACATCACACCTGGTTCAGCCTCTTTACATTGGCTCCCTGTTGGTTTCAGGACTGATTTTAAGATCTTGTTGATTACTTTAAGGCTCTTCATGGCTCCAGACTGTATTTTAGACCTTGTAATCCCTCATGAACCTTCACGTAGTCTGAGATCTTCGGGCAGGGGTCTCCTGTCTGTCCCTGAGTCCAGGATGGAAACTAAGGGGGACAGAGCTTTGGCCATCAGGGCCCCGAGGCTCTGGATCAACCTGCCCGAAGACATCAGGCTGTCTGAGTCAGAGTCTTCGTTTAAGCAGATCCTGATTTTACCTGAACTGTTCATTTCTTTATATCTCGTCATTCACTGCGGAGTTTTATTTCTCCTGTTGTGAAGCGCTTTGTACTTTGTTCTGATAAGAGCTCTGTAAATAAAGTTTTATTATTATATTATTAATAAATGATAAAAACGAGCTATTCGATTATCAAAAGACTTTAAGTTTCTTCCCATCGACTAATCAATGAATCGTTTCGCTCCACACAGATGAGAACTGTGTTGTTTGTTTGTGTGTTTGTTTGTTTGTGTGTTTGTTTGTTTGTATGTGTTGTTTGTTTGTGTGTTTGTGTGTGTGTTTGTTTGTTTGTGTGTTTGTGTGTGTGTTTGTTTGTGTGTGTGTGTGTTTGTTTGTGTGTGTGTTTGTTTGTGTGTGTGTGTGTTTGTTTGTGTGTTTGTTGCCAGAGCAGTTACCATGGTGATCTAACTAACCCGCTGAGACACGCGGGTTAAAGGTGAGCTAGTTTCCTGATAACAGAAGCCCAAAGATCGCAGCTAACCTGCTAAGCTAACGTTAGCCTCGCGCTCCGGGCTGCAGGTCCGACTGAAACTGAAACACAACGAATAATTAACGTTCAAAGTGAAGTAAAAGCTCCAGATGTCACCGAGACGAACCGAATCATCTGACGGAAACGCGCTAACGTTAGCTTAGCAACATCAGCAGAGCAGTAAAGCTGTTCCCAGCTGATCACAAACCTGTTCTCCTCAGCTTCCTTTCCGGGTTTAAAGCCACATCCGGCAGTTCACGGTGTCGGTCCATCTCTGCCCCGTTTAACGAACTGAAGTCGGTGTTTCTGCCGTTATTTGGATTCTGCTAACGGTTCCCTCTGCTAACCGAGCTCAGCGTCACACCTCTCACTTCCGGGGACGGGTTTCAAAATAAAACTCACGGCGATGACCCAAAGTGTTTTCATATTAAAAGAAATATTAGGCTCGTTCGAGGTGAGCCAGGCCTGCGCAGAATCGATCACCGACGATCGCAGATCAATGCGTGCTCTGACATCATGCACGTGGGCCAACGATGACGTCACAGTGGCTGCGCCCTGGTTGCCCCCTCCCCGCCGCCATCATAAGTGACGTCAACAACGATGGTCTCTGCAGGTGAAAATGTGTCCCTGTTGAAGAAAAGCTGGTACTGAAGAGACCTGAGCTGCCATAAATCCTGTTACACCCACAAACCTTTATTTAACCTTTCGTTCAACTTGATGAATCCTGTGTTTTTAACTATATGATCCACATTCCTCCGTTTCCACAGACCTGCAGACACTGATCTTCCTTTATCCATCGGCAAACTTACAAACATATCATTTATCATGACGGCGAACGCTCCCCTGAGGTGTCCGGATGGTTCTTCTGCTCAGAAAGTCCATAATCCAGTAGAAAACGTTCCCTCCGACTCCCATAATATGTAATTTGATCATCAACCCCTCTCTCCGTAACGTATCCTGCTTTTTCCACATGAAAAAACACCGCAGCCACCGGCTTTTTTATCTGATCGTCCCGACACAACGCTGGATCCATCGCGCCGCTTCCTTTCCTAAATACACTTTGGTATGTAGCCCCCAAACCTCTCTTCTCCAAGAAAGACATTAACTTCTCACTGACCATACACTCCATCAACTGACGTATATGTGACGTCAAGGCAATGCGCCTGTAGTTCACTGGTTTAATAATTATCGCTTCCTTCCAGCTCTCTGGGATTCACTTTATTACATAACAACAACTTCTTTAGTCCTTTCAACGGATTTCATCTTTCCCTGGAGCAGTTTTCCCAGTTTTACTAACTTCTCCCATGTTAGATGGGACATTTTGTTCATCATTCTTCCCTCCTCAGATAAATTATTGGAGCTGTGGACTGTAACAAAAGTGTCCTTATTGGTTACTGCAACCTCATCTCCACTACTCAAAACAGGATAACCTCCTCCCTCCTGCCCCCACCCATCCTTTTAATCATCCCCTACACCTGTACTGCCCGAGTGGTGTTCCCGCAGAACTGAAGAGGCAAATCTGCAGAATAAAGAAACGCTCGAGGCAACTTGTCTTTCTGTAGGTTTACTTCAAGCGTCTGACTCTCAGCAGCAGAACATACATCAGTATAATCTGCTCTGAATGAGTCCAGAGGGAGAGGAGCATCAGTTCTTTACCCGGTCTTCAGGGTCAGGCTCCTCAGTGACCCTGATCAGTTCTTTACCCGGTCTTCAGGGTCGGGCTCCTCAGTGTCCCTGATCAGTTCTTTACCCGGTCTTCAGGGTCGGGCTCCTCAGTGACCCTGATCAGTTCTTTACCCGGTCTTCAGGGTCGGGCTCCTCAGTGACCCTGATCAGTTCTTTACCCGGTCTTCAGGGTCGGGCTCCTCAGTGACCCTGATCAGTTCTTTACCCGGTCTTCAGGGTCGGGCTCCTCAGTGACCCTGATCAGTTCTTTACCCGGTCTTCAGGGTCGGGCTCCTCAGTGACCCTGATCAGTTCTTTACCCAGTCTTCAGGGTCAGGCTCCTCAGTGTCCCTGATCAGTTCTTTATCCGGTCTTCAGGGTCAGGCTCCTCAGTGTCCCTGATCAGTTCTTTATCCGGTCTTCAGGGTCAGGCTCCTCAGTGTCCTTGATCAGTTCTTTACCCGGTCTTCAGGGTCGGGCTACTCAGTGACCCTGATCAGTTCTTTACCCGGTCTTCAGGGTCGGGCTCCTCAGTGACCCTGATCAGTTCTTTACCCGGTCTTCAGGGTCAGGCTCCTCAGTGTCCTTGATCAGTTCTTTATCCAGTCTTCAGGGTCAGGCTCCTCAGTGTCCCTGATCAGTTCTTTACCCGGTCTTCAGGGTCAGGCTCCTCAGTGTCCCTGATCAGTTCTTTACCCGGTCTTCAGGGTCAGGCTCCTCAGTGACCCTGATCAGTTCTTTACCCGGTCTTCAGGGTCAGGCTCCTCAGTGTCCCTGATCAGTTCTTTACCCAGTCTTCAGGGTCAGGCTCCTCAGTGTCCTTGATCAGTTCTTTACCCAGTCTTCAGGGTCAGGCTCCTCAGTGTCCTTGATCAGTTCTTTACCCAGTCTTCAGGGTCAGGCTCCTCAGTGTCCCTGATCAGTTCTTTACCCAGTCTTCAGGGTCAGGCTCCTCAGTGTCCCTGATCAGTTCTTTACCCAGTCTTCGGGGTCGGGCTCCTCAGTGTCCCTGAAGTCTGGACACAACAGTTAACGGCATGTTTCATGGTTCCATCTCATCATCATCAGTGACCTGTTCTCATCACGCAGTCCAAACAGTCATACACAGGTCAAGCAGTGATGTGCCTGGTACACAAAGAGTCATATATGAGTCATATCAGAGTCCTTTGTATGTTTACAATCATGCGGTCCATTTGTTCTTGCCGTTACAGCACTTTCTCCTATATGTCCGTCTTCTTGTTCTTCTTACCACAATGCTTTATTTCTGTTTCTCACTTATCCTCCCACCATGGCACTGCTTTCCTCTTTACCTTTACTTTTAGGAATGCTTTATAATGCAGCTGATATTACGCCTTGCTTCATTTTATTGTCATATGTTTCTATGTCTATATTGTCATCAGTCTGATTTATGTATCTGTCACAAATCTGCTCTCTCTCTTTTCTGTTTGTTACATTTGCGAGATTAAATATTAAACATCACAAACCACATCTCACATGCTCATTAAGATGATTAATACAGTGGAATTTATGTGCAAAGCAGCCATTATTCTCTGGCTACATGTCACGTAACAGTAACTGCTAATGAAAAATTATTCACACTGAGTCAAAGTTCACTTCTGATAAATGTATTGGTTATTTATTGGACGATTGCAGTAAAGCATAAGAAATACATTCTGCAAACTACAGGCAGCCTCCAGGTGGATCGAACAGGACATGAATATTTCTGGGACTTCCTGTATTTTCTTTGAAGGCTGCTGGAAACTGTCCGACTTGGCTGCAGCTTTCTGTCACCGCCCCCTGCTACTGACCCCTGACCTCGTCCACTTTCCAGGCGAGGCGCAGTTCATGTCCAACAAGCCTACAATTATAACTGTTGAGACTGCAGACATGATTAACCAATAAAAAACAAACTGAATAATCGTGGATTGACCTTAAGTTTCACCAGAATCTCTTACGGCCGTTGTGGCTACCTTTACCAAGCTAGCTTGTTTAGCTTGTCAACGAGACGTATTATTGCTTTCCTTATAGTTACTATTATTTTTTTTATATTAATATTATTACCACTTCCATTACTATTACTTTACTTCTCTATGTGGAGCTTGCATTGTGCTACTGTATGTTCTCTTTCCTCCTGCTCTCTCTGCCCTCTGTTTCTTCTCGTTCTCAATTCAATTTTTTTAATTCAAAGAGCTTTATTGGCATATTAATTTCATGAGACAGTGAAGATGCCACGGAGAGGTGGTAATAGGGACAGAATCTGTCTCCAAAGGGAGGCGTATTGGATACACTTCTTTGACACCCTCATTCTGAATGGGATGAATGAGGAGATTTCATTTACCTGTTTCTTATGAAATGAATATAATGTATGTTGTGTTTTTCATGTTTTAGTATCCTAGACCATGATACTCTGTGCCTGGAAAGATTGTGGCTCCCCCTATTGGGATGCACTTGTTGTGCTGGTTGCGGTTCCCTATAATTAACCCCACCTGTATAGGATATTGTTTGTGAAATTGCCAGCCTCTCAAAATGAGATGCAAATGCCCTTAAAATGAAAATATAATTTATTGCAATTATTGCTGGGACAATATATCGTCCAACAAAAGTAGTTATGAGCAGGCCTGTGTGTGTGATAGGCTGTCAAGATAATTATTTGTCATATTCAGTGATGTTGTGTAAACTGTGTCCCTCAGTTTGTGACATGCAGTCACATGTTGTGCAGCTCAGTTAGCTGCACGTCCTCCTCCTAATAGAATCTGTTGCTTTTTAATGTCATTTAGTTCTGTGAAGTTTCGGATTAACAAATCAAATTTCTTAAAGTATTCCACAATCATATTATTATATTTGTCACATTTTAAGAGGAAGTGCATCTCTGTCTCTACCTCAGCTGTCTGTATTTGGTCAGGATCTGTCTGTGGTCATTGAGCCTGTATTTGGTCAGGATCTGTCTGTGTCACTGAGCCTGTATTTGGTCAGGATCTGTCTGTGGTCACTGAGTCTGTATTTGGTCAGGATCTGTCTGTGGTCATTGAGCCTGTATTTGGTCAGGATCTGTCTGTGTTCACTGAGCCTGTATTTGGTCAGGATCTGTCTGTGGTCACTGAGCCTGTATTTGGTCAGGATCTGTCTGTGGTCACTGAGTCTGTATTTGGTCAGGATCTGTCTGTGGTCACTGAGCCTGTATTTGGTCAGGATCTGTCTGTGGTCATTGAGCCTGTATTTGGTCAGGATCTGACTGTGGTCATTGAGCCTGTATTTGGTCAGGATCTGTCTGTGTTCACTGAGTCTGTATTTGGTCAGGATCTGTCTGTGTTCACTGAGTCTGTATTTGGTCAGGATCTGTCTGTGGTCATTGAGCCTGTATTTAGTCAGGATCTGTCTGTGGTCACTGAGCCTGTATTTGGTCAGGATCTGTCTGTGGTCATTGAGTCTGTATTTGGTCAGGATCTGTCTGTGGTCACTGAGCCTGTATTTGGTCAGGATCTGTCTGTGGTCATTGAGCCTGTATTTGGTCAGGATCGGTCTCTGCGTTGTGTCTCTGACAGTAAAGAGATACTCCAGTTTATATTCATGGTTTAGGGCCAGATAGCAATTAAGTTTGTTATGAGTTTTGGTTTGATTTGTCCACTGTTCCAAATAGGCATCTTTTGTTAATTTAATAATTTGGTTTATTCTGATTATTGGTTGGAAAGCAGTGCTGGTCTGAACAGTATTGGGTGTTATTTGATCAGTAAGTCTCAGGATCAGCTGACAGAAGGGACTCTTTTGGGGGTTAAGTTATTTGGGTTTGTAGTGCCTGAAATCTCAGTGTGTCTTTGGGTTTCAATTTGAGATGTAACCAAAATTTAACCCTCTCTCTTTCTCTCTCAATCGGAAGTAGCGGATGGTCGCCAACCCTGAATCTGGTTCTGCTCGAGGTTTTTCCTCTTAAAGGAAGTTTTTCCTTGCCACTGTAGCCAAGTTCTTGCTCAGCTGGATGGATTAACCAATTAAAAATGATACATTAATTTAAGTTCACATTCTGATCTGATGAGCTTCCTAGCTGCTGTACCTAGGAGATTGTTAGCTACAACAGCTACAGTCGCTGCAGAAGCTAACAGTAGCTAACAGTAGTGACAGCGTTTCCTGCAGGTCTGAAACAGCCTCCTGCAACAGAACCCACTGTTTGTTTAGAAGAACGTCTCCTGACAGCCTGCGGTCACATACAGAATCATTTCACAACATTACAGCAGCCACAAAACCAGTTTTAACACCTTTGTTCTTTACATTTAAGACCTTTCAATACCTTCTAAGGACTTTTGTTTTTGGGCTTTTCAAGACCTGCAAATACTTAGGAAGGTTGGTGTACGGGTTTAAGACAATGACCACGTCACTGCAAAGTCCTTGGTTTGAATCTGACATGGGACCTTTGTTGCAAGTTGTCAATTAAGTGGAAGCGCTGATTAAAACATTTATCACAAAATGAGCAACTGAATGGTTTCTCTCCTGTGTGGATTTTCATGTGGATTTGCAGAGAGTACTTACAGCTAAATCTTTTTCCACACTCAGAGCAGCTCATTGGTTTCTTATCAGTATTACATCACTTACTGGGACGTTGTTATTTTTCAGAGAGTTCAAACCTGAATGAGGTTCTCTGGTCTCCTTCCAGTCATCACTGTCTTCAGTCTCAGAGGAGTCTTCAGTCTTGTCACCAGTATGTGGTTCTAAATGTGTATCTGGATCAGAGATCCTGGCTGGTCCTGGTCCTCCACAGTCCTCTCAATCAGCTCCTGTTTCCATCTGTCCAGCTGAGCTGCTGAAGCTGCGAGGCCTGACGACCGACACACTGGTGGGTTTTGAGCTGATTAAGCCAAGTGAATCTTGTGTTTCTCTCCTGTATGAACGGCCATGTGTTCTGTCAGACTGCCCTTCTGTGTAAATCTTTTACCACAAACAGAACAAATAAATGCTTTCTCTCCTGTGTGAATCCTCATGTGTATCTTCAGACTTGTCTTGCAGCCTATTCCTTGACCACACTCAGAGCAGCTAAACAGGTTTTCACCACTATTTTATGTTATATTACTTAATGGGACTTCTTTATTATTGTGAGAGTTTAAACCTGACTGAGGGTCTCTGGTCTCCTCCCCGTCATCATCCCTGTCTTCAGTCTCAGGTTCAGAAGCGTCAGACAGCTGCTGGACGTCTGCAGGACACACTGAAATACAGACACAGAGGCATTATGGGAGAAATGATGTGACATTCACTGACTCAAAGAGAAAAGTTACCATAGTAACCAAAGACGCTACAGTAAAAAAAAAAAAAACAATACTTAAATCAATAATAGTGAGTTTGTATCATCATAAATAGAAAAGATTCAGTAAAATGACCATTAATGATGTGACTGCTTTGTTCAGGATGTTCATGTAGTTCAGCTGTTTCCTCTGATGAACAACCAACATGTCACCTGCTGTAATGAACTTCTGCAGGTAAATGAAGGAGGTGAAACCGGTACGACAGTCAAGACCTAAATTCTGATTTATAACAGTGCGCATGCGCGTCCCACGCCGATCTTCCTTTATAAATCACAATCAACTCAAAATTTGGCGTACATGAATGAGCTGTTTGTCCCACCCTTTCATTGCCGATAGTTGCCTATAAATGAAACGCCCCTAATCAATATGAATCCATACTGACTGCATGAAGACAAAGATGGCAAATTCTGACAGAAAAGCTAGAAAAAAAAAATTCACCCAGCGTGAGACTGAAGTGGACTGTGGGCATTACAAACGCTAAAGAGGTCGGACCCTCTCTGAGATGAAAAAGAAGTGGTTCGAGAAAAGCCAAAAGGCGCCTAGCCTTACAGGGACAGTGTTTGTGCCACGGGCGGGGGAAAGGAGACACCGGAGCTCGACCCTCGCCAAGTCAGATTCACGTTCTGTATGAACCAAGCGGCAACATCCGGGGCTGAAAAATGGTGGTTTCATCAACACCTTCGGCCCGCCTCAGCTCCACCTCTTTGCCCATTTCTGGATTAGCCGGAGTCAGGGACTACCAAGTTGGCGACGGCCGGAGCCACCGGAGCCACCGGAGCCACCGGAGCCGCCCACTTTGAGCTTCACAACAGCTCTTCAGAAACTTCTGGGTGACGTCACGGACACTACGTCAATGTTATATACAGTCTATGGTCTGAACATACTCATGACAAAAACAACAGTTTACTGTGGAGGGCCGCACATTCTCCCGTTGTGTTTGTTTTTTATGAATCCCAAAGTTTGCTTCGTAAGTGGCGTTCGCCTTCTTTTGTGTCTACGAAACGTTTATAAATGAGGCCCCCTGGTCTTATGTGGTCTAGATGTAGAAAAAGCTGTGAAATTGTTTTTTTTACAAATAGAATCCACCGTTGAAATAGCACAACAAAAGGAGAGTTAAATGTGGACATCAGATCTCTGTCATCTAAAGCTGTACTAGTGAACGATTTAATATCAGAGAATCATATTGACTTATTCTGTCTCACTGAAACCTGGCTGGGTCATGAAGAATATGTTAGCCTAAATGAATCCACTCCGCCCCGCCATATTAATGCTCACGTTCCTCGAGGCACTGGCCGAGGAGGTGGAGCTGCAGCATCTTCGACTCAAGCCTATTAATCAGCCCTAAACCTAAACTAAACTATAACTCATTCGAAAGCCTTGTTCTTAGTCTTTCACACCCGACCTGGAAAACACGACAGCCAGTTCTATTTGTTATAGTGTACCGCGCTCCTGGTCCTTATTCTGAGTTTTTATCTGAAATCTCAGAGCTTTTATCAAGTTTAGTCCTTAAAACAGATAAAGTAATTATTGTAGGTGATTTCAATATTCATGTGGACGTTGAAAATGATGCTTTAGTACTGCGTTTATCTCATTATTAGATATCAGATCGATCTCAGTTTGTACATGTTAACGGTGAGTCCTCCGTGCACGCCAAAGTTAGTCACAGAGTTCCACAAGGTTCTGTGCTTGGACCGATTCTACTCACCTTATATATGCTTCCTCTAGGCAATATTATTAGGAAACACTCCATAAACTTTCATTGTTATGCGGATGATACCCAGTTATATCTATCGATCAAGCCAGATGAAACTAACCAGTTACCAGACTCAATGGGGGGCGGCCATCTGCTGCTGCCATGTTTGGTTTTGAGAGAGGGAGGGAGGGAGGAGGGGTTTGGGGGAAGGGGATAGAGTTTGGGTTAGGTTGTCTCTCTCTGATGGCCGCCCCCCCACCCTGAGTCTGGTTCTGCTCGAGGTTTCTGCCTCTTAAAGGAGGTTTTTCTTGCCACTGTGGCCAAGTGCTTGCTCATGGTGGGATTTGTTGGGTCTCTGTAAATAATATTATAAAGAGTTCAGTCTGGACCTGCTCTGTAGGAAAAGGTGGCGTGACAGCGAGCTGCTGTAGCAAAAGAGTTTCAATAAAGTGTTTCTGATTCTGATTCTGAAAGTGCAATGAGATAACTTCTGTTTTAAAGGCGCCTCTTAAATAAAATTTAATTGAACAATAATAATAATAATAATAACCTTAACACCGCACCCTTGCACGACTCCAGCCTGATGAATTTCCAGCAGTCTGAGCATCAGCTGTCAACACACCTGAGCAGAGAGGTGAAGCGGACAGACCTGCGCTGTGTAGCCGAATCTGAGGCTGAGCCAGAGGTGAAACCTTCAGCACAGAGTCCGTTCAGACGGGTTTATCCGGACACACGGAGGCTCTTCCTCAACACAACAACGGGACTCGAGCGATGAAGCTAAACAAGCTAAAAACAGTTACCGCAACAAGGGATAGAGCTTCCGGTGCAACGTCAGAGGCCTTCACAATAAGACTCATTTAACGCTTTTAATATGTCATTTTGTATTTTACTCTAATCGTGTTGCAGTCACATATAATAGTATTTCTTTAAATATGAGAAAACACTTTGGGTCATCGCCGTGAGTTTTATTTTGAAACCCGTCCCCGGAAGTGAGAGGTGTGACGCTGAGCTCGGTTAGCAGAGGGAACCGTTAGCAGAATCCAAATAACGGCAGAAACACCGACTTCAGTTCGTTAAACGGGGCAGAGATGGACCGACACCGTGAACTGCCGGATGTGGTTTTAAACCCGGAAAGGAAGCTGAGGGGAACAGGTTTGTGATCAGCTGGGAACAGCTTTACTGCTCTGCTGATGTTGCTAAGCTAACGTTAGCGGTTAGCCTCAGCTAGCTGGTTTGTTGACGCTTTGAAGCATAGAGAGGCAAAGTCCCTCCCCTTCCGGTGACCACGGGACCTTATTCCTGAAAACAATGTGTGCGGCAGACAAGGCAATCAGTTTATTTGATGCATGTCAAGTATGAAGTCATACAGAATATAATATTCATGTTTTCCTATAATTTGTATATTTGGTCTCACACCTTTGTACATGGAAATGGATAATCTGCCGTGTGATGCAAGATACTAACGTTACATAGATATTAGAATAACCCTATTATGCGTGTTTAGCCATTTCCACTGAGGCCAATTTCCAAGTCATCAGATTTTATCCTGAGTACCAATATCCACTCACATTAATCCAAATTCATTTCCAGATTCCAATACTGCAATAACAGTAAGTGATAATTACGTTGTATGAAGACAGAACAGTATACAATCAACAATTAGGTGTCAGTGTATTGAAAAACAGTACAGAGTTTATTAAAACTGTACATCGTGTTTAATTAGTAAAGTAGTTTAAAAACAGTACAGTTAGCTGATAATTAGCCTGATCAGCCGCCGTCAATCAATACAAACACATATTAGACTGTAAACCATTAATCAAACCAATAACTAACTGCAGTCAATGTCAGACATCCTTATCATACTTTAGCAGTTACCCTGTTAGCTTTAGCCTCAGTCTGTTAGCATGATATCATGACCTGGGACCTGTTAGCTTTCTGAAATTAAGGACTCATTGTTTCAGAAAAAAGAATTTATCTGGAATGTCTTAGCAAACACTCGGCCATTATGCATAATAGCTAACGGACCGGTACCAGGTCCCGGCCTGGTTGTTGAGAATCACTGCATCAGGTGACCAGTAATAACATTAAAACACAAGTCTTTGCGTGTTTAATTCCTGTTTATGTAGCTGTCAGTGTAAACATCGACAGTTTACTCAGGAATATGAAACATTAACATATTTTATTGATTGTTCCAGAGCCAAGGAGCCAGTACTGCAAAGGCTCGATCACCCTTTGTTTTTAACCTAGAATCTGGAATGAAAGAAAGTACAACAACAAAACAAAAGAAACTCAGAAATATGAGATTCTGTGTCACTATTAGGACTTATTCAAGCCAAAAATACAACAAAACATTTGTTAATGTGTTTTTATTAAAATTCTTATGAACATCACTGCTGTCACTGTAATATCCAGCTCGGGTTAATATTAATAGTCTGTCTGTGTTTCAGCTTTACCTTCAGATGTCCAAAAAGTGATTGTTGTTAAAGAAGAGCAGCAGGAGTGGAGCCCCAGTCTGGACCAGGACCCAGAGCCCCCACACATTAAAGAGGAGCAGGAGGAGCTCTGGACCAGTCAGGAGGGAGAGCAGCTCCGAGGGCTGGAGGAGGCCGATATCACCAAGTTCCCATTCACTCCTGTCCCTGTGAAGAGTGAAGAAGATGAAGAGAAACCTCAGTCCTCACAGCTTCATCAAAGCCAAACTGAACTGATGGAAACAGGAGCTGATGGAGAGGACTGTGGAGGACCAGGACCAGCCAGGAACTCAGATACAGATACATATTTACAACCTGACACTGATGACAAGACTTCAGACTCTTCTGTAGCTGAGACTGAAGACAGTGATGATGATTGGAAGGAGACCAGAGACCCTCGGTCAGGTTTAAACTCTCTTAGAAATAAAGAAACTGCTGCCAGTGACGTGAGATGTAAAACTGGTGAGAAACCATTCAGCTGCTCTGAATGTGGGAAAATATTTGACTGCAAGGGAAGCCTGAAGAGACACTTGAAAATTCACACAGGAGAGAAACCATTTAGTTGCTCAGTTTGTGGTAAAAGATTTACACATCGGGCAAATATGAACCAACACATGGCCGTCCACACAGGAGAAAAACGCTACAGCTGCAGTGTTTGTGACAAAAGATTCACCTGGTCTACTCAGGTCAAGACTCATCGCTGTGTCGATGAGTCCTCTCAGCTGAATGAAGTGAAATCCTTCAGCTGCTCTGAGTGCAGTAAAACATTTGGCCGCAACACAAATCTGAAGGCTCACATGAGAATCCACACGGGAGAGAAACCATTCAGCTGCCCAGTCTGTGATGAAAGATTCACTTGGCATCATCAGCTCCAAACCCACAACTGTGTCGGTCGTCGGTCCTCACAGCTTCATCAAAACCAAACTGAGGAGAACAGAGAGGCAGAGCCTCCAGCCAGCAGCTCAGCTGGACAGATGGAAACAGGAGCTGATGGAGAGGACTGTGGAGGACCAGGACCAGCCAGGAACTCTAATCCAGATACACATTTACAACAAGATACTGATGACAAGACTGAAGACAGTGATGACTGGGAGGAGACCAGAGAACCTCAGTCAGGTTTAAACTCTCTGAAAAATGATGAAGTTCCTGTTAGTGATATGAGATGTAATATTGCAGAGAAACCATTTAGCTGCTCTGAGTGTGGGAAAAGATTTTGTCACAAGGACTATCTGAAGAGACACATGAGAATTCATACAGGAGAGAAACCCTTTAACTGCTCCTTTTGTGGCGAAAGATTTCTTCGAAGGACAACCTTAATTAGTCACACAAGTCTTCATACAGGAGAAAAACCCTTCAGCTGTTCAGTTTGTAAGAAACATTTTAGTTACAGAGGAAGCGTTTGGAGTCACATGAGGATCCACGCATGGCAGAAACGATTCAATTCCAACGTTAGTGACATAAAATTAATTAACATGCACAGTGGAGCAGAATCAGCAAAGAGCGTACATCATTTACAACCACATACTGATGACAAGACCGAAGACTGTCATAAACATGTGACTGGAGTCAGTGTTGATGATGGGAAGGAGAGCAGAGATCCTCAGTCAGGTTTAACCTCTCTGAAAAATGATGAAGTCCCTGTCAGTGATATGAGATGTAAAACTGCTGAGAAACCATTTAGCTGCTCTGAGTGTGGGAAAAGATTTGGTCGCAAGACACATCTGAAGTCACATATGAGAATTCACACAGGAGAGAAACCGTTTGGTTGCTCAGTTTGTGGTAAAAGATTTTCACATCGGGCAAATATGAACCAACACATGTCCGCCCACACAGGAGAGAAACGCTACAGCTGCAGTGTTTGTGACAAAAGATTCACCTGGTCTACTCAGCTCAAACACCATCAGTGTGTTGGTCGTCAGTCATCACAGCTTCATCAGGCAGAGCCTCCAGCCAGCAGCTCAGCTGAACAGATGAAAACAGGAGCTGATGGAGAGGACTGTGGAGGACCAGGACCAGCCAGGATCTCAGATCCAGATACACATTTACAACCTGAGACTGATGACAAGACTGAAGACTCTTCTGAACGTAAGGTCAGTGATGGTGATGAGGAGACCAGAGAACCTCAGTCAGGTTTAATTATGTGTAATAATGCTGAGAAACCAATCAGCTGCTCTGAATGCGGGAAAAGATTTGGTCACAGTGGAAATCTGAGCCGACACATGAGAATTCACACAGGAGAGAAACCATTCAGCTGCTCTGTGTGCGGTCGAGGCTTTGCTGACAAGGCGACTCTGACAAAACACATGAGGACGCATACAGGAGAGAAACCATTCAGTTGTTTGGTTTGTGGTAAAAGATTTACACATAGAGTGAGTTTAAAACAACACATGGCTCAGCACGCAAGGGAGAAGCAGGTTAGTTGTGTTGGCGAGTCCTCTCAGCTGATCGAAGTGGAAACATTCACCTGCTCTAAGTGTGAGAAAACATTTGGACGTAAGGACACACTACAGGAACACATGAGGACTCACACAGGAGAGAAACCGTTCAGCTGCTCTGAGTGCAGCAAAACATTCGGCCGTAAATCAAATCTGAAGGCTCACATGAGAATCCACACAGGAGAGAAACGATTCAGCTGCTCAGTTTGTCACCAGAGATTCACTTGGCATCATCAGCTCAAAAACCACCAGTGTTTCGTTCACTCAGCTGACTGTGGAGGATCAAAGCCAGCCAGGAACCGAGTGCTGATGCCACGCCCACGCAGCGATGAACTCGTAGTGTTTGTGTACCTGTAGATCAGGTACTCAACCTCTGACATCAAAGCTGACATCAAATGTCAGATTCATAATCTTTGACTTCCTCTGTGGTCGATTTAAAATCATCATGTTGCCAGTTTTAGACTGTTTATTATTTATATTATAGTATATTATTTATAGTATATAATTTTTAAACAGAGTTCTCTGTTTATGTTTAGACAATATTTCAAAATATTATATTTACTTTTGGTCCTGACACTGTGTACTTCTATTACTATATTATCTTAAAGTTAAATGTAATACTTGCAGTGATGTGCATGAACACGCTCGTGTTTTTGGTGAACTGAACTTATTAGTTTGCAACTAAATGAACGTGAGTTAACGACGCTCACACACTGTGTTTTACGGACCCGGCATGTCGGGTCACAGATCTTGAAACGACACATCGAGTTGAAGCATCCGACCGGTCTGGGAAATATCTGCGAGTGAATGATGATCACAAGAAATCATTAAAGGGTCAGACGAGCCAACAGCCGCAAAGTTCCTCCACTCAAGTCAAACTCAGCGTTTTGTAAAGGACAAGAACGAAGAAATGAACGTGAAGTAGATCATTTTAATCTGCGTGAGCTGAACTTTGAGCTCGTGTGCAGCGTGAACCTGCACTTAACGCTTGTATGTTATTCCACTGGTCACAGGACAACTTGGTTTTGTTTTCTTTGTTGTTGTTGATGATAATTATTTTAAAGCAGCAACTAAACGTCCTGAATGACCTGATGGATTTCTGCATAACGTGACACAAGATGTTGGAAGTTACCTTTGAACATAATAATGAATAAAGTTTATCCTTCTACTTTTACATTTTGCTGTTTGATAATGTATGTGTATCAGAGCCTGATATTATTATTAAAAACTAATAAAAACTCATCAGTGAGCCGCTCTGCTGCACTGGGCGACATGTTCCTTCATCACCACGAACACACACACTGTAGTTTATTCTGACTCCGCCCCACACACACCGTCCTGCTGCCCCAAACACTCACTACAGCACCACATGTGGATTCATCCGCCGCTGGAAATAGTCCCCAACAGATGCACTGCTTCCTCCTGTTAGAGTAACGTTTGTGAGACCCGACGCTGTGGGAGGGGCCCCCGGGGGCCGCCCAAACACAACAGGATAGTTCACTACAGGTTGTGTAAGCTTCTATCATTGTCAGGTGACTTTTAGGGGCCTTATGGGAGGGGACGGGAGGGGCATCTGCCCCCTCTAGCAGGTCGTGTTTGTGTGATTATGTTCTAATGTTATTTAGTCCAATTAGCTGATAATTAGCTCTTCAATGACACATTCAGTACAGATGCTTCCCCTCCAGACACATTTTAAAGTATTTAAAAATATAAAAAGTTAAAAAAGAAACGTTGAAAGGCTCTGGATCTCTGAAGGCCCCGCCCACCTCGCTGCAGGTGAGGATGAATGTGGGTGAGACATACTAGATGTACTCTAACTAGAGTTAGAGGAAACATCGGAGAAGATTCAGGCGCACATGTTTGAGCCTCAGTTTGAGTCTTAGCTTGTTAGCTTGTAGCTGGCAGTGGCTGATGCAGCGTTAGCGGTTGCGGAACATATAATATCTGCTGCGATGTTACGTAAGAACAATGTGAACACACTGTAACGTCAGTAGATAGCGGAAGGAAGCCCGGTTTACATCCAGAAACTGCACTTGATAACTTTCACTACGCTAACTTAGCTTAGCTAGAGAGCGAGAGTTTGCACTGACAGTCCGCTCTGGGCTGCAGGTGTCAGGTTTCTTTGCCGGTGGCGTTGCGATTGGCTTTTGGATTTGTGACGTCTCAAATCCAGTATCCCAGAGTCCGTCTGAATCGCAGATTTTAAGGAAGTGTACAGACATCTCCTCCTTCAGCAGAGCAACGTGAAAACACCTCTCTAGTGACAAACTTTGCACAGATACAAGTCAGTAAAGTCAAGGACCGGCATTTTAGGGGATTTAAACATAAGAAAAACACATTTTTGAGTGGAGGGGTACTTTAAGTGTAGTAGTGTGACCAAACGTCCCGCAAATTGGGGACAGTCCCAAATAACGAGCAGTTGCACCGAATCCCGAATCTTGTCTGTCCCAAAAATTAGACTAAACCCAAGCTTTGATTAGTTATAGCCGCATAAAACTCTAAATACTGATCACTGTGAAACATTATTTTGGTGTTGCCCACAGACGGGCACTGTTCGACTCTCATTGGCTACAGCAGGGACCGGAAGGTAGCCTTTTAAAATTTAAAAGCCCGTAGCCTACATGAATTATGGCTGTTGTACTTTCTTTTTTTTTTAGCCGTGTACAGTAGTGCCGGGAATTGATAAACAACTACTCACATTTTGTGAAGTCTGCAGGAAAGAATTTGGCATTTCGCACGGAGAGGCAGACGTGTTGCGTGCAGCAAGCAACACACAGCCAACGGCTCAACCGACCCCCGAGCCGGGTCTCCAAAGCGGTTCTAGAGTTCTTTGAACAGCAGCCGAGAGCGCAGATGCAGTCACAGAAAACTGCCCTGCCCAAATAATCCACAATGCAGTTAAACGTACCTGGAAATGGAGACTGTAGTGTCAAATCATTCAGTCATTTCAGCTGTTCTGCCAAGAGACTTTCCACCCTCAAAGAAATGTTCAAATTTGTTGACATGGAGTACCACATCCCAACACGTTGGTTGAGGATGCTTCCTGCGATAAACAGACTTGTCAACACCTGACCAACTGTGCAGAGCTACTTCTTGTCCCTGGGGCACGAGGAGTGTCACCTGGCATGTGCTCGCAGGCAACGAGCATGGTGAAGAGGGGGAAGAATGCCGCAAGCTGGAGGCCACTCTCTTTTTCTTGCAAAATACTCTGAAGATGTTCTCTGACGCTGTGTTGAGTCTTGAGAGTGAGAGTCTCATCTCAGTCAAAGTTTATTCGCTGATGAACAGCCTTCAAATCAAACTCCAGCAGCGCGAAACAGATGCTTTCTTTAGGGCAAAAGATGACCGCGTCTTCACCTCCTCGTCCGTTGCTTTCAACATCGACAGGCTCCAGAGAGACTTCCTCAGCTTCTACGATACCGTGGAGCAATACCTTGAAAAATGATTCAACTTCTCCGAAACTGGACACCTGTACAATGTCCAGTATTTCAACCTCAAACCTCCAACTCCTCTGTCCCGAATTTCACCCATTCTCAACTGGTCACCCTAAAATGTAGCGCTAAGTGTAGCGTTAGGGTCATGGGGTTGGCTTCCATGTTGTTACAGTGTGGTTGTTGTGTTTTAAAGGTGGGGTTTGCAATTCTGGAGAAAGCTTGTTGATATTTGCCAACTCAACAGCCAAACAAATACACCCCCTCCCTTCAGAAGCTCCGCCCCCCAAATTCATGGACACGCATTGCCAAGGCAATGACACTAACAACTGGCCAATATGGCGGAATCCAGAGCGTTTGCTGCCCGAGGGTAAGTTAGCCTCAATAAGGGGAAGCAAGTTTTATCCCTACTGTAGCAAGTGTGACAATAAGCCGTCAATATTTAAACAGGTGTTGAAGCTGAATATTTATCTAAGCCAAGGAGTAGTTTAGCCTATGTATCGATAACATTACGGCTAGTAACTTCAACAGTAACTTATAGTCGACCATCAGTGATACATGGCGGAGCAAGTAAAATATTTTCATACTAAGTTGGCAAGGTAATATCTCCGATGTTATTTATGTTTCATTACTATCATGGTGTAGCTCCGTTCCTCGTGGGCGAGGACGTCGAAGAGGGAGAGTAGCCGGCAGAGGCAGAGGTCGGAGTGCAACTGGTTCCAGACGCCTGAAACCTGGCAACCTACAGCGCGAGCACAAACGCCACCTGCTGCTGAATGGCAGAACGGACAGCTAGCGGACCGTGAGGAGATATTCGCTGAATTTGACAAAAAGTGTTTTGGATTAAAATCGCTGACCCCACCTTTAAATGCAGCGTGCTACTTTGTTTAATGGTAGTTAACCTGTTAGTCTGTTGACCTGTTATTTAACCGTGTCATCACTGTTTGTAAATCTGGACGAACAATAAATTCATTAGAATGAGAGTTTTGTATCGAGGTCACCGGCTGAATTCCCTGTAAGAATATTTTATAGCAAACTTTTCATTAAAGGTGTCAGAAGCAGCTGTGGTCGTCCATCAGATCAATAACAAAAATATTATTTTATCATACAATGTTGATTATATCTAGTTTAGTTGTTCCACAAGGTGGCGCCATGTGGAGTGAAGTTACAGGTAAATATCCTCTTCGTGTATTTGTTTATGTAGTTCTGACAACTTGATTGATGGTGACCGAATGTCAAAATCACATCGTAACAAAACTTCCAGCCCTCTGATTTTCTTGAACATGTTTCTTTTTAGATCATAAAGGCTTTTATCCAGTTTAGTTTAAACTCCTAAAACATAAATTCATTTTTTAAACCTCCTTTAATTCTTTGACCATCTGGGATTTAAGGCAGTGGTTCCCAATAGTTTTCACACCTCGACACCCTGAGCCACCCAACTCCCAATATAACACACACATATGTACACAGATGCTAATCGGTTTGAACAATTTTAGATTTAATATTATTATATCAATATTAAATTAAATTCTAGCGTTCTACCTGGCGTACATCATTAACCTATCCTCCTCCATTAACCCAGCTGAAGCTAACGTTAGCTAGCTAGCACTAATTAGCTTAGCTGTCAACATTTCCCTCTAAGTGAAGCACGAGCAATCTCTTCAAACTACAGACACAAATGTAAGTAAATGTTCAGTAAGCAGGAAACAGTTTGATTGGGAAAGCCTGTCTGTCATGGCTGTCATCAGGTCGTATATTCACTATCAAAGTATATTTGGCGTCCCATTTTAGCAGTTCTTAATTTTATTTTTTTATCCGTCCGAGAGAACAACACCATCTGCGATCGATTAAGTATTGAACACCCTCCTCTCGCTGTATCCCTCCCCTGCGAGCTACTGGCAGTCGCACATGCTCTGCAGAGAAACACACAGAGTTTTCTTTAGTCGGCCTACTGATGGAGTTGTTTAGTAAAAGCTGGTAAGTGCACCTCTTGGTCCCGATGTCATTCAGTACCACGTTGGTTTCGATCGTTTCGACAGGCGACGTCATTAACAACGAGCCTCCTCCACATGCGGCTCACCTGCCAGTTTGGGCGACTTTATAAAATATAGTGCTGACGAAGAAAGTCAACGCAGCAGACACATACAAACAGGAAGAGGCGAGAAAAGAGAAGTGAAGGGAAACGCAAGGTGAGCAGATTAAAGTAGTTTGAGTAAACACTAAAATAAGGTGGAGGATTAAGTAGAATTAAAATGATTAAAATGTTTTCTGTCTTGTGATTTGATTATTAATTAACGTCACAGTGAAAAACTATTCATTAATTAAAGAAAAAAGCTAAATATTTGTCATTTAACATGTTTTACATTTAATTATGACGCAGTAAATACAAACATAAAAAGCAAATACAAATAACATTTTTTTGTATTTCACTTTATTTCTGTTTGATTTGTTTTCATTTAGACATTTAAAATCTGTTAGTATGCGATTCCAAAGTGTGACGTCACATTGAGTACGTAGTGCAGCTGCAGAGTTCGTGGATTTTGTGCATGCGACAAATGACCGGATGTAAACTAGATTAGCAAGAATTTCTGAGTATGCACAAATTTACTGCACATACTCAGCTGCCCCAAAATGCATTGCGTCTCCTCAGACTGTGCAATGGCAATCATGTGATGTCTTGCTGGAGTAAACTTCAGTGTGAACAGTCTGCTGGCGATGGCATACTTAATCGTTCATGTAGTCCGCAGTACATACGCATTGAGCGTGTAGTAGACAGTATGTTAGTATGTGATTTCAAACACAGCCATACAGAGGCTCTGTTAACAAACTGGCCGCCATCTTGTTCTAAGTTTATGGAAAGCCGAGTAGGTCATTATTCGTCTCCTTTTCCCTGCTGTTTGATGCTTCATACCTTTTAAATATAGTTTTATATCACCAGCATATTTATATATTTGTTTTAATTTTACTATCTGGTGGTTTTTATGACTGATTGTCTTTATTAATTCCATTTTGTCACCTGGTTGTTGCTCATCGGACTGTTTGACCACGAATGTTTCTTGTCTCTGTTGAAACCTGTTGTCTCTGGTCGAATCTGACAGACAGAAAAAAAGTCAAAACTCATTTCTCAATGAACATTTATTGTCGTTTTTTTTGTTGTTGAAAAAACGGGTACATACAGTATACAAGTAATGTCACTCAAAAAAACAGAATTTTTAAACCCCTCCCTCCCCAACCCGTACCGCCTTATTACAAGAGAAAGAGAAGTAAAATAAAAGCACCATCGTACGCTCTGCCTGAGCCGTCAGCCACAGTGAAGTTAAGTGGATGAGAAAGTCAGTACACTGTATAAATATCACTACACTTAATCTGAGGGGAGAGTTTTGAGTCCTTGAAAGTATAATATCAAGGGGTTCCAAGTTTTTATGTACGTTTTAGTTGATCCTCTAATCAAGTATTTTATTTTTTCTAATTTCAGGAAGAGCATCAGATCGGGGTATATTTTGGATAGTCTGGATTTGGTATAGTAAAGTCTGTGTAAAACTTTAAACTGTATAAAGGTTGAGAGGAGCGCATGAGCTAGTTCCATTAACTCTGTTCACATTCCCAGACCACATCAGATATTTCTATTCCAAGTTCTTCATCCGTTCAATTCAGATCTTATCTAATTACCCTTTTTGAAGGGGGATTATTATATTTAATATGTTTGAAATTTTGCCTTTTCGTTACACAGGGGATTTGTAAAATACTGACTAGGCCAGAGGCTGACGGTGAGGTGGGAGAGGTTGGACTCAAGGTTTGGATAAAGACGGAACTGGAAGTATCAGAATAGGTCTGATTTTTTCCAGAACAGATGTTTGAGAGAAGGAACTGAAACTGGCAAATAAACAATCTATATAAAATTCATTACAGTTGCTGAGACCAACTCTTTGCCGCCATGTAAATCCCAGGAAGAGGTGATTTTTGCAGATGGAGCAGGGAAAAGGTTATTTTTCTGTGATTAGGGCAGGTAGGGATGATGAAATGCAAAAGCTTGCCTCAGCTTTACACCATGAGGTTTCTGGGGATTGAAACCAATATATACATTTTTGAAAGTTTGTAGCCCATTCGTGGGCGTTTTTAGACTCTTTTTATGAGTGCTCAATGTAAAGAGGCTGAAACAGGCGTGATGTGGTCGAACCTCTCGGTCCTGGTTTACAGCCGAGGAGCTGAGTCCTGTACAGTCTGCAGTCTGTCAGAGTTTTTAGATTAAGACGAGTGAACAGGCTGTTACAGTAATCGAGGCGTGAGGAGATAAAAGCACGTACAACAGTTTCTGCATCACTGAGATTTAAAATAGATCAAATTTGTCTGATCTGTTGAAATCACCTGGGGCACTACAGTGTCTGATTTTGAGGCGAGAAGGTTAGCCAGTATTTTGACATCCACATTTAAAAAGGTAAGAGCCATATTCAAGGGGGTCCTTTCCTGGTTTGAGGAGGAGTTTAATTTATGCTTCTGTTAAACTAGATGGTGATGTTGTTTGACTCAATGAATGTTCAAACATTTCTAAAAGAACATGGGAGAGTTTAGTGGAGAACTTATAATAAATCTCTACCTGTGTTATTGTAAGGGTTCTTAAATGATGTCTAAATTCAGCATTTATCATAGGAGTTTTCAAATTGCTGCAAATTGATTCCTGTGGTTAACTACGAATCTGTGTGATCATACAAGATACTGATTTGCATTTCAGCTGATGGGCTAGCAAGCGGCCTGCTTTATTACCATGTTCATAGTAGCGTCCTTTTGACCAACGTAATTGTTCAGTCTCTTGTGTTGATAAAAGGTCATGCTGAGCTTTTAGATTAAGCCTTTCTTTGCATAGTTATGGTGACAGTGTTATGGAATATTGTTGGTCTGTTTTCCTTATTGAATCAATGATCTCTTGCTGTTTCTGTTTTCTTGCTTTATTATGTGATATGGAGTAAGATATTATCTCTCCACTGATTACAACTTTCAGTGTCTCCCATAGAGTGGATGGTGAAACAGAGTCTGATCTATTAGTTAGCAGGAAATCATCTGTTGCATTAGCTATATGTGCGCAGAATTGGTTGTCTGCCAATAGAGCCGCGTTCAATCTCCAGGCAGGGCAATGCACTAGATTCTTGTGAAAACGAGAGATCAACAATCACAGGTGCATGGTCAGATTTCCCAATGGTGAAGGAAGGTTTTATCTATCTATCTATCTATCTACCTACCTACCTGTTCTGCTGTATGAGTGATGGATGTGTTAGAAGTAAGAGAATTCTTTTTTTTATGTGAGTTGAAAAACCTTCAAGGGTCCAAGAGCCAGCTTAATCCATGAATTTGCATAGGACCTGGGACATTTTATAAAGTGAAGTTTTAGGATGAGAACGATCTTTGGTTGGTTCAGTTCCAATCTCCAGCAAGAATTAGATGATGTGAATTTAAGTTGAGTAATAGTAAAATTAGTTTCTTAATAAAGTCAACATCATCCCAGTTTGGGGCATATATACTTGCAAGAATGACTGGCGTATGAAAAAGCTATCCAGTTACGATTACAAAATCGACCCTGTGGGTCTAAGATGGTTTGTGATGCTGTAAATAATAGTTTTTTATGGATTAGTATTGCTACCCCTCGTGCTTTGGCATTAAAGTTACAATGAAAGGTTTGTCCCACCCAGTTTTTTCTGAGTCTGACATGGTCTGCTATGGTTAAGTGGGTGTTCTGTGACTACACTATTTGTGTGTTGAGTCTTTCAAGATGAGAGGAAACCCTTGCCCTTTTAACCGGACCACTCATTCCCTTAACATTATAGCTAGTGAAGCGAACTGATGATCTTCCCATTCCAGCCCTGGTTTTACTTTCGGTTTCAGTCATCACCTTGCGTTGAGTCATTCAGATAATGTGGCGTTATGATGGAGTTCAGATTTGATTCACTTAATAAACGGTCCCGGCAGAGCGATGGTATTTTGTCAACGTATATGTTAGAAAGCATAATAAACCAAAATCCCATAAGGCAGTAAAACCCATCCCCACACAAGATACAACACACCACACACTCGTCTCCTAAGTCTGCCTCAAGAACATCTTCCTCCATATCCACATAGTCCCGATTCCCATAAACTAGTGGTTCTAGCTCACTTAGTCCTAACCTAACTAGCAGGAGAGCATCCAACCTCTTAACAATTATTATGTTAGCAAAGAGTCATGAAGAAAAAAACAAAACAAAAACAGGCTGACGTGCCATGTAAAGTACAAAACTTTATCCGTCAGCTAACTAACATTAATGAAATTAAACACGAGCGTCAGAACGTAGTCAGCCAGCCACGAACCTAGCCACCAAGACAGCCACCCAGCTAGTTGCAATGGGTTGGCAAATTAGTCTTTTTCAGCCTAAGTTAGCAAACATAGCAGGCACATAGATAACTCACATTTTACCTCACTTTTTGTGTCTGTCCTCCTTTGTTGCGTTATTGATCATTACGGCGAGAGAGAGAGAGAGAAAAGCTGTAATTAAAGTTCACTCCTGGGCACTGTAGTCCAATTCAGTCCAAAGGTTAACCGGTTAGCTTTCCGACCCTCCAGTACTTACAAAGATGCTAGCCAACATTAGCCATCCCCTTGGGACCGTAGATCAGATAGTCTTAAAGGGGGATCTTGGCTAACGAGCATCACCCAGAGTCACAGAAAGCCTTTGCCTTCTCTGGCTTATAGAACTGGTGGGTATCCCTTCCGAGAGACTCGTAGACAGGCTGGGTAGAGCAGCTGTGCTCCAGCTAGGGCTATCCCGAATACCATTTTTGGGGCCTCGAAGCTTCAGTGAGAATTACCGGCGAATAGTTGAAGCTTCGATGGGGGGTATAACTGTCAAGGTTCATCTCCTCAAGGACAAAACAATTGTTTTTTGCTAGTCACCATTATTAGCTTAAGCCTATGGCATTTTACACTGCATAACTTAGTCTAGCAGCTAGAAGACTTTTCGTCTACTCAAAGGTTAACAAATTACATTATTTATACTTTTTCTTACTGTTGATTTAGGTCACTGGATCTCCCGACAGAACACCACGGTTGAATTTCAGCGTTACGGAACGTAATGAGTTGTCGTCAACTCGAGTAACGTTCACTTCATCTGTCTCTCCTCTTCACAGAGTTTGCAAAGGTCCAACTAATTCTTGGATGAGGATGGAAATGTCCTCTCCCAGACAGGCACACTCTTTGGATAGTCAGATATGCCCTCGCTCAAAGGTTCATATTATTCATGTATCAATGTTCATACATTGTCTTGTCGGTGACGAAGCCCTTGTTTGTATTTGCGGTTACTTGTTGTGCGTCTGTCGAGATAAAAGACCTATACACGTTAGTTCTTAATATTCTGAGCTGTTAAAGATAATTTACAAAAATGTACTCTCCTGGGTCTCACTCCAGCATGGCCAAAACTGGAAGCCTCATTGTCTAAAACTCTTTAATAAAAACAGAAAACATGAGAAGTTTGTGCCCAAAGATAAAAATCCAGTATAACGTGAAGTTGAACATTGTCTTTCTTGCCTGAACCTCTGAAACTCGGATCAGTGCTTAAGAGTTCAGCTCTTCTCACCAACACACTTGTGTCTTTGCAACTGATAAGGCCAAATGAATCTTCTGTCACAACCACTGCAGCTGATCCGTTTCTCTCCTGTGTGGCCAACCATGTGAACAGTCATCTGACCATGATGTACGAATCTCTGACCACACACTGAGCAGCTAAATGGTTTCTCTCCCGTGTGGATTCTCATGTGATGAACCAGTATGGCCTTCCTTGTGAAACTTGTGTTACAGACTGAGCAGGTGAAAGGTTTGTCTCCTGTATGGATCATTATGTGTTTGACCAAATACTGTTTCCGTTTGAATTTTTTACCACAAAATGAGCAGCTGAAGGGTTTTTCTGCGAGCCCATCCTGATGAAGCTGTGAGGACTGACGATGAACACATTTGTGTTTTTTTAGTCTTGACTGGCAAATGAATCTTTTGTTACAAACACTGCAGCCGAATGGTTTCTCTCCTGTGTGGAGTGTCATGTGTTGTATCAGATGTCCTTTCTGGGAAAATCTTTGACCACAAACTGAGCAGCCGAATGGTTTCTCTCCCGTGTGGATTCTCATGTGTATCTTCAGATTTCCCTTTTTACTAAATCTTTTCCCACATTCAGAGCAGCTGAATGGTTTCTCACCAGTTTTACATCTACTTTCACTTACAGTGACTTTATTATTTTTCAGAGATTTTAACCCTGACTGAGGTTTTCTGGTCTTCTTCCAACCATCATCAATATCAGGTTCTAAATGACTACCTGGATCTAAGGCTGGTTCTGGTCCTGTGTGAATGTTACTGTTGATCATGTCACCAACGTTGTAACTGAGTGTTTTCTTTCCTGTGTGGATTCTCATGTGTCTGCTAACATCTCCACTGTATCTAAAACGTTTCTTACAGACGGAGCAGCTGAAAGGTTTCTCTCCTGTATGAAGTCTCATGTGACTAATTGAGTTTCCCTTCTGAGAAAATCTTTTACCACAAAAGGAGCAACTAAATGGTTTCTCTCCTGTGTGAATTCTCATGTGTGCTTTCAGATGTGGCTTACGGCCAAATCTTTGACCACTCTCAGAGCAGCTGAATGATCTCTCAACAGTATTACAGTTAATATCACTAACAGGGACTTTCTGAGAGTTTAAACCTGACTGAGGGTCTCTGGTCTCCTCCCAATCCCCATCACTGTCATCAGTCTCAGAAGAGTCTCCAGTCTTGTCATCAGTCTCAGGTTGTAAATGTGTATCTGGATCAGAGTTCCTGGCTGGTCCTGGTCCTCCACAGTCCTCTCCATCAGCTCCTGTTTCCATCTGTTCAGTTTGGCTTTGATGAAGCTGTGAGGACTGAGGTTTCTCTTCATCTTCTTCACTCTTCACAGGGACAGGAGTGAATGGGAACTTGGTGATATCGGCCTCCTCCAGCCCTCGAAGCTGCTCTCCCTCCTGACTGGTCCAGAGCTCCTCCTGCTCCTCTTTAATGTGTGGGGGCTCTGGGTCCTGGTCCAGACTGGGGCTCCAGTCCTGCTGCTCAGGGGGAACCTCTTCTCTACTCAGTGACAGCTGCTGGACATCTGCAGGACACAGTGACAGACAGACACAGAAGCGTTTTTTATACCTGGAACATTTTGGGCTTCATCTGATGATTTGTGTTGTTCAAACAGACGAGACTTTCACATTCATGTCAGATGGTGAGAGAGGTGAGTTAAAAAGTTATGACATGAAGGAAGAAGAGTGTCTCTCAGTTGCGTCACTGACCGATTTAAAAAACTTAATTCTCAGTGAAGACATTTTTCATCATTTAATGTTATTAGACTGAATTCTGCTTCCTGTTTTATGTCTGATTAATGACATTAATGCAGGACATTAAATTGTTTAATTAGCTCACAAGCTGCATGTAAAGACTACATGTAAACTCTAACAAATCTGTTATTACAAGTTATTGTACTTGACCCCAAACACATTATCTAGAGATATAGTTACTCTAGATGGAGAAGAAAAGGATAGAAAAGAGATCATATCTCTCCAATATTAGCTTCTCTGCACTGGCTCGCTGTAAAATCCAGAATAGAATTTAAAATCCTTCTCCTCACCTACAAAGCTCTTAATGGTCTGGCACCATCGTATCTTAAAGAGCTCATAATACCTTATTACCCGACTAGAGCACTGCGCTCCCAGGATGCAGGGTTACTTGTGGTTCCTAGAGTCTCCAAAAGTAGACTGGGAGCCATAAAGAAACGCAGTCGAAGTGCACTTGGTTATAAGTTGTAACATTCAGCATCCGTTTAAATGTCTGACAAAGAGGAAACTTCCTGCATGAACATCGCACTCATCACGTTCTTCCTCACAGGTGAGCTTCACCTGTCTGTGGTGTTTGTTAGTGGTGTGCAGGCGGGCGGGTGGAGTTAGTGGCTGTAAGAGCTCAATATGCCACAGTCCATCACTATATTACCCCATTCATATCAATGAGAGTGGACTAAATAACAGAAACACCTGTCAGTTCGGGGTGTGCCACATCATATCGTTCACAATCATTTTTAATATGATTTTAGTGGCGATGTTTCGACTTGTTGACGTAATGACACAGCAACAACGAGCATGGCTGACAGCGAAAGTAACATTGCTACCGGCTCCACGGTGGCAACAAGGAAGACGGCAACGGCCAAATACCTCCAACGAGTAAGGCAAGTCCTAAGAAGTCAGCTCAATGGCAAGAACAAGGCCCAGGCAATAAACAGCTACGCCCTGCCAGTGATCAGATACCCTGCAGGAATAATAAGGTGGCCAAAGGAAGAGATACAGACCACAGACGTTAAGACGCGAAAGCTCCTCACCATGCATGGAGGGTTCCATCCAAATCTTGCACCCTGAGACTGTACGCTAGCCGTAAGGAAGGCGGCCGTGGACTAGTGAGTGTCAGAGCCACTATCCAGGATGAAACATCCAAGATCCACAAGTACATCCAAGATAAGGCCCCAACAGATGACGTGCTCAGGGAATGTCTCAGGCAATGGGGAACAGAGGAAGACGTGCTGGAGGAAGGACCATCATGGGAGGACAAACCCTACATGGGATGTACCACCGAACATAACTGAAGTGGCTGATATCAAAAAAGTCCTACCAATGGCTAGAGCGGGCTGGACTGAAGGACAGCACAGAGGCACTCATCATGGCTGCACAGGAGCAGGCCCTGAGCACCAGAGCGATAGAGGCCCAGATCTACCGCACCAGACAAGACCCAAGGTGTAGGCTGTGCAAAGAGGCCCCTGAGACAATCCAGCACATAACTGCAGGGTGTAAGATGCTGGCAGGAAAAGCATACATGGAGCGCCATAACCAAGTAGCTGGCATAGTGTACAGGAACATCTGCACTGAGTATGGACTGGAAACCCGAGGTCAAAGTGGGAAACACCTCCAAAGGTGGTAGAGAATGACCGAGCCAAGATCCTGTGGGACTTCCAGATCCAGACTGACAGAATGGTGATGGCGAACCAGCCTGACATCGTGGTGGTTGACAAACAGCAGAGGAAAGCCGTTGTGGTTGACGTGGCGACACCAAGCGATGGCAACATCAGGAAAAAGGAACATGAGAAATTAGAGAAGTACCAAGGGCTCAGAGAAGAGCTGGAGAAGGCCTGGAAGGTGAAGGCGACAGTGGTAACCGTGGTCATCGGGGCACTCGGGGCAGCGACCCCCAAACTGGAGGAGTGGCTACAGCAGATCCCTGGAAGAACACCAGACATCTCGGTCCAGAAGAGTGCAGTACTGGGAACAGCGAAGATACTGCGCAGAACCCTCAAGCTCCCAGACCTCTGGTTGAGGACCCGAGCTCGAAGGACGAGACCACCCGCGGAGGGTGAAGGACAAAGTTTTTTTTTTTATATATATATTTATTAATGACAGCTGAATCAACACAAACTGAACATTAGAACCTTCCTAAAGGGGGATTTATTATTACTGGACTGTTTTAGCTTTAGCCACTTAGCTTAGTGATTTTAAGCTAGTCCTTTTCTGTTGTCTGGATGGTGGAAATGCAGTTCAATGACTTTTTTTTTTCTTCATACGTAAAATAATGTTTTCAGAAATCTGAAAGTGGGTTGTAAACAGCGTTAAGACTTTAAAAAGGTGTGTTCCCACCAAACGTGAATTGCATTTTTTGCGCCGCACGATTACATACAAAGTCAATGAAAAGTCGCAAATTTGCGCCAGGCGACGTGAATGACACGACTGACGCAAGTTGAAAATATATATCAACTTGGGCTTTGCGGAGTGTTTTGCGTGGAGGACCGGGCGGAGCGGTGGGACAGCGCCGCTGCTCGCCGACAGACAGCTGCTGAGCGCCGGGCAGCTCTGAGGACAGAGCTGGAGCTTCTGGAGGAATAAACACCGGATTCTGCTCTGATCCAGAGCCGTTTACCGGCAGGAGGAGAGCTCAGAGGTTTTTTTTCAACTTCGCTTCTCAACTTGTCTGCAGCAGCGAACGGAGGTGCCAACCTCCACTGTCGTTATTGTAGCCGCGGTCTGTGGGCACCCAGAGCGCTATGATAGCTACTGCTTCATATTTATAGAGACCGGATTGCTTGGAGAAAAGTAAGCGAGGACTACCTGGTAAGTTTTGAAAATGTGTGTCTGTTACTTGATTCCAGCTACCTGTTGTACTTTGCTATGAACCAAGTTAGCACTAACATTAGCGCTAATCGATCCAAACTCCATTCAGAAAACGGGGCTCAGGCAGCTCGTCTCTCCGCACACTACAGTGTTACCAACTAAGCGACTTTCTCGCTAGATGTAGCGATTTTTCAGACCCTCGTTTTTAAAAAAAGTGACCAGCGACAAATTTAGCGACCTATTCAGACCATCAGGGGAAAGGCGAGAAATATATTCTTCTTCTTTTCCTTTCTTCTGTTCCCTTTCAGGCGTCGCCACAGCGAATCATGTGCCTCCATCTAACCCTGTCCTCTGCGTCCTCTTCACTCAAACCAATTAGCTTCATGTCCTCTCTCACTACATCCATAAACCTCCTCTTTGGTCTTCCTCTAGACCTCCTGCCTGGCAGCTCCAACCTCAGCATCCTTCTACCAATATATTCACAGTCTCTGCTCTGAACACGTCCAAACCACCTCAGTCTGGCCTCTCTGACTTTATCTCCGAAACATCTAACATGAGCTGTCCCTCTGATGTCCTCGTTCCTGATCCTGATCCGTCCTCGTCCCTCCCAAAGAGAACCTCGACATCTTAAGTTTAAGTTTCCTTTCATTCTTGCTGAGACTCTTTTATCACACAACACACCTGACACTTTTCTCCACCCGCTCCAACCTGCTCGCACTCGCCTCTTCACCTCTTCTCCACAGTCTCCATCGCTCTGAACTGTTGACCCTAAGTACTTAAAGTCCTGCACCTTCTTCACCTCTGCTCCCTGTAACCTCACCGTCCCACCTGGGTCCCTCTCATTGACACACCTGTATTCTGTCTTACTGCAGCTGAGCTTCATTCCTCTGTTTTCCAGAGCAGACCTCCATCTCTCTAGATTTTCCTCCACCTGCTCCCTGCTCTCACTACAAATCACAATGTCATCCGCAAACATCATAGTCCATGGAGATTCCTGTCTAACCTCATCTGTCAGGCCGTCCATCACCAGAGCAAACAAGAAGGGGCTCAGAGCCGATCCTTGATGCAGACCCACCTCCACCTTGAACTCCTCTGTCACACCTACAGCACACCTCACCACGGTCTTACAGCTGTCATACCTGTCCTGCACCACTCTAACATACTTCTCTGCCACTCCAGACTTCCTCATACAATACCACAGCTCCTCTCCCTGTCATACGCTTTCTCTAAATCTACGAAGACACGATGCAACTCCCTATGACCTTCTCTGTACTTCTCCATCAGCATCCTCAAAGCAAATACTGCATCTGTTGTACTCTTTCTAGGCATGAAACCATATTGCTGCTCACAGATGCTCACCTCTGCCCTTAGCCTAGCTTCCACTACTCTTTCCCACAGCTTCATTGTATCATCAGCTTTATTCCTCTGTAGCTGCACAGCTCTGCACATCTCCCTTGTTCTTAAAAAATGGCACCAGTTCACTTCTCCTCCATTCCTCAGGCATCCTCTCACTCTCCAAGATCTGTTAAACAAACTAGTCAGAAACTCTACTGCCACCTCTCCTAGACACTTCCATACCTCCACAGGTATGTCATCAGGACCAACTGCCTTTCCACTCTTCATCCTCTTCAACGTCCTCCTCACTTCACTCTGCTAATCTTTGCTACTTCCTGCTCCACACCAGTCACCGCTTCTACTCTTCGTTCCCTTTCATTTTCCTCATTCATCAACTCTTCAAAGTACTCCTTCCATCTTCCCATCACACTCCCGGCACCTGTCAGTACCTTTCCATCCTTATCTTTAATCACCCTAACCTGCTGCACATCCTTCCCATCTCTATCTCTTTGTCTGGCCAACCTGTACAAATCCACCTCTCCCTCTTTAGTGTCCAACCTAGCATACAAGTCCTCATATGCTCTTTGTTTGGCCTTTGCCACCTCTACCTCCACCTTACGCTGCATCTCCCTGTACTCCTGTCTACTCTCTTCAGTCCTCTCAGTGTCCCTCTTCTTCTTAGCTAACCTCTTTCTCTGTATACACTCCTGAACTTCCTCGTTCCACCACCAAGTCTCCTTGTCCGCTTTCCTCTTTCCAGATGACACACCGAGTACCCTCCTACCCGTCTCCCTGATCACATTAGCTGTAGTGGTCCAGTCATCTGGGAGCACTTCCTGACCACCCAGAGTCTGTCTCAGCTTCCACCACTTCGTCCTCTGCTCTGCCTTTGTCCTCTTCATCTTCCTCACCACCAGAGTCATTTTACACACTACCATCCTGTGTTGTCTGGCTACACTCTCCCCTACCACTACTTTACAGTCACTGGTCTCTTTCAGATTACAACGTCTACACGAGATGTAGTCCACCTGTACTCCACCTGAGTGCTTCCACCTCCGCTCTTATATGTCACCCTATGTTCCTGCCTCTTCTGGAAGAAAGTGTTCACTACAGCCATTTCCATCCTCTTTGCAAAGTCTACCACCATCTGTCCTTCTGCGTTCCTGTCCTGAAGACCAAACCTGCCCATCACACTCTCATCACCTCTGTTCCCTTCACCTACATGCCCATTGAAATCTGCACCAATCACCACTCTCTCACCTCTGGGGATGCTCTGCATCACTTCATCTAACTCACTCCAGAATTTCTCCTTCTCTTCTAACTCACATCCTACCTGTGGGGCAGAACCACTCACAACATTGAACATCACCCCTTCAGTTTCCAGCTTCAGACTCATCAACCTGTCTGATACTCTTTTCACCTCTAGAACATTCCTCACAAACTCCTCTTTCAGGATAACTCCTACTCCGTTTCTCTTCCTATCTGACCCATGGTAGAACAACTTGAACCCTGCTCCTAAGCTTCTAGCCTTGCTACCTTTCCACCTGGTCTCCTGGACACACAGTATGTCCACCTTCCTTCTCTGCATCATGTCGATCAACTCTCTAGCCTTCCCTGTCATAGTCCCAACATTCAAAGTCCCTACTGTCAGTCCTACAAGAAATATATTCATATATTGTATTGTAATTCATTCCCATGCACGCTGCTCAGAGTAATCGCAGTCCTCTTCTGCCAACAGCGCTGGGTCTCGTCTCTCCCTCTCCTCTTGCGCCGTGTGCAGCAGGTTTGAGCTTTCTCTCAGTCTTTCTCCGGGTCTCCGGGTTACAGGGATCCTACAGCTTGTACATATGTAAATAGTTTGTTTGATCTTGTCCGTCCCTTTGTAGATTTTTAAAAACTTTTTTACTTCAAATATACAATGTCCTTGTAGTGACTTTGTGATTATTTGGCTAAATATTTCCTCTCTCTTGCTGCAACTGACAACTGCGCCCCACCTTGCGGTGAGCGAAGAGCAACGTTCCTATCTTATCATGTGCAGGCAGCTTAAAGGTCTTTTCAGACGGGGAGTAACTGACGCACCTAGTAATTAATTTTCAATAAAAGGCGAACGGGCAGGTAGGGAGGCGCGGGCAGTCTGACAGGCGGGGCGACGAGCGGGCGCAATCCCGCGATACTGTCACAGGTGTATTCGTCTCACACACACCTGCTTCCAGAGTTGAGTTGTCTTGAACTTTTTCTACGCGCAGTGCAAATCAGTGGACGAGAGACTGATCCTTGCTGTTCCCTGAAATAACTTTCCTAAACAGCTATCGGGACATAACCAGGAGGAGCGTCGCCGCAAGACTGGACGCATCCAGTAACGTTATGTGTAGTTTTAACTTAAGCTAGGCTATAAAGTTCCGACTATGCTAATTTAGCTTACTAGCTATCAACAGTAACAGTCTGTGATTGGCATCAGAGAAGAAACGGTTGCACCGACAGATATACAGTAGTGCACAGAAGCCGTTTCCATGGTTACCACGCACAGAGCACCTGCGAGCACCTGTAGACACCTACATGTGTCTATTCACATGAAAACCTTAACGCAAGTAAACTAAAATGATCTCGCGGTCAAACGCGCGCCAAGTTCGGTGTGAACACAACTTAACACCTTTTCGCAACAGGAGTTGGTGCTAGAACGGAGATTCGCTCAGCGTCCTCATTTAACTTTTATTTAACTTGACTCTGAGCTTTTTTGCCAGAAAGTCCCCTTAAAGGACAGGGACTACTTCGCGTCTTTAGGTAATTACACATCTCGGCGTAGTCGTGGCCTCAGACCTGAACTTCAACAGCCACATGGAGAATATATCCAGGAGTAAAGGACTAACGTCTCGGCGGGATTTGGAAAAACTTGCATTGATCTCCAGTCGACTCGGCTGTAACGGGGTCTTTACTGGTCTTTCTAACAAATCGCTCACAGCTGCAGCTGATCCAGAGCGCCGCTGCTCGCGTCCTCACTGAGACCACGAAAGCGGATCACATCAGTCCAGTTCTGAGGTCTTTACACCGGCTTCCTGTCTGTCAAAGAACTGATTTCAAAACACTGCAGTTGGTTTATAAAGCACTGGATGGTTCAGGGCCAGAGTACACTTCTGATCTCCTGCTTCGCTATGAACCATCCAGACCTCTCAGGTGGTCTGGGATCAGGTCTGGGATCAGGTCTGCTTTCTGTCCCCAGAGTCAGAACTAAACCTGGAGAAGCAGCGTTCAGGTTTTGTGCTCCACATGTCTGGAACAAACTGAAAACTGCTGAGACTCTTTAAATCAGGGCTTTTCTGTTTGCTGCTAACTGTTACGCTCCTGTTTTTATTTGCTATTTAACTCTTTTTAAGTGCATTTAAATGTCTTGTTATGTTGCTTTTAGTTAAAGCACGTTGAATCGCCATGTTGCTGAACTGCCGCCAAAACGGGTGGAGTGATGTTGGGGGGGGTGTCCTTCTCTGTTGTTCTGTTGTTCGGCGCCGTTACGTTACCGTAAAGCTGAGAATACGGCCGCCCTCCCGCTGCGCTGGCGGCGGGTGTGACGTCAGTATAAACAGCGCGAGAGCAGCGAGAGAAGAAGAAGTGAAGCGGACAGACCTGCTCTGTGCAGCCGAAGCTGAGGCTGGAAAACAGCGGCCAGCAGCTCCCGCTGTCGCTCGTTCTCCTCTTTTGAACGACGAAGCTCCTCCTCGTACTCTGCTATCGTCCTTTCAAACAGCCCAAATATCTCCTCAGCAGCCGCAGTTAGTCGCTGCTTCACCAGCGCTCTCAGCATCTGGACTTTACACATTTTCACACAATGACGCCAACTTTTCCTCCACAAACTCCGTCAGAAACGCTGTTTGCTCTCCGTCAAACAGCCGCTCTGACCGGCGCTGCTGCAGTTAGCATGCTAGCTGCTAGCTTCTTCTTCTTCTGTGTAATTCGCGGTAGCCTTCAGGTGCAGTACAGCCACCTACTGGCCGGAGTTTGTCTCTTTTCCTTTTCAGCCGTTTAATCACTTAATTTGTTCTCAGAAAAACAGCCATTAGTCTCAAAACTGGTGACAAAATCAAGATTTATAAACGTGTTTGATGATCTGTGAAGTACTTTTCGTGTGTAAACCTATTTGAACAAATGCTAATGCTAGCCCGGGCGCAGATCCTGGGCCTGCCAGGCTATAAACTGAGCCGGACCTCAGCTGTGCGATCAGAGTCAGAAACACTTCATTGATCCCCGAGGGGAAACTCTTTCCTTACAGCTGCTCAGATATATGTATATCTGATTGATTGTTTTTCTGCATTCAAAAGTTTACTTCAGTAAAAAAGCAGGACTTTTGCTTGTAATGGAGTATTTTCACATTGTTGTATTATAGAACTTTATTTGATGTTTGATACAAATTCTTGAAGGAACAATAACCGTTCATTCCTATCAATCAATAACAAAACAACAACAACAGAGAGGCCACAAACATAAGCCAAAATAAATCAATAGATAAATAAGTACATTTATAAATAGAGAATAAATCAAGTTAATATTTGCAGCAAAATGCTTTACATATTATCTGAAGTAGTTTCACGTGAGTAAATGATCTGAGAACTTCTTCTTCTGCTGTCTTAAAGTGAACTTTGGTAACCTGAGTGTGACGTCAGCGTCATGTGACTCCGAAACCAGACTAAGAGGATTATTGGCTCCTCTTCAGTCTCTGATTTACTCTGTTTCCTGCTTCAGCTGCTGTTTTTATTCACACAGAAGAAGAAGAAGAAGAGAGAGAGCGGTAGAGCGAGCCTGTGGCTGAGCAGATGATTGATTGATTGATTGATTGATTGATTGATTGATTGATTGATTGACAGATGAAGCTGAACGTGTGTGCGGTGTTTCTGCTGCTGCTCTGCTGCATCTGTCTGCAGAGAGTCGACTGCAGTCTGCCCAACGTCACGCCTGGAACACCTCCGCTGCAGGTAGGACAGATGCATGCTGGGAATGTGATCTGAAGCTGATCAATAATATAAACTACACACACACACACAGTGTTCTGTTGACAGTCACGCTGAGACCGTCAGCAGCGTTGCGTTCCCCGACCAGCTGACTCTTCTTCATAGTCATTACAATAATAATAAATCCGTTTCATTCAGCAGCTCCGTCTCCCAGAAATTACTTTTCTATATTCATGAATTGTTTTGTCAATAAAGTTGTGGTGTCAAACGGGATCGCCGCCTGGACGCTCAGAGGAACAGTTCTGACTGGCTGAAGCGACACATTTATCTCGCAGGTCCGAGGTCGTTGGTCGGGACCAGAGTCCGCATCCCGAGTCTGTCTGAGGTTCAGACAACAGAAACACTTTGTCAGTGAAAGACGTTTCAGTCCCTGCAGACTGTTTCTGTATGAAACCAGACCAGGTCTTTGTCTAACCTGAACTCAGAGCTGCGAGAACCAGAACAGAACCAGAACAGAACCAGAACAGAACCAGAACTAGAACAGAACCAGAACACAGTTTCCTGATGCTGAAGCCACCAGCTGATGTTTTGTAAAATCAGATGTTTAAGTTGTCAATAAGTTGTCAGTGAACACTTTACTGAAACGTTCAGGGGACGGGGGGACGCCACGGGGGGGACGCCACGGGGGGGACGCCACGGGGGCGCCACGAGGGAGCGCCACGGGGGCGCCACGGGGGCGCCACGGGGGGGGGACACCTCGGGGACGCCAGGGGGCGCCACGGGGACGCCACGGGGGGGACGCCTCGGGGGGACGCCACGGGGACACCTCGGGGGGACGCCTCAGGGGGACGCCACGGGGGGACGGGGCTGTGGTGGATTTACAGTTGTTTATGGAAATGAATTGATGTCTATCACAGAAGCTGAACCAGGTGAGTGCTGCACCTGTAACATCAGCAGCGTGGTTGAAGGTGATGTGAAGGAGGATGAGGATGGTGAGGAAGAGTCAGAGGACAGGAACAGCTGCTCGTGACTTCAGGTGTCATTATTGAAACGTTCTTTGTGTCTGTCAGGTTGCAGTGAAGTCAAACATCGTCACGTCTCCGAAGAGGAACGGACTCAGTCGACTTCCTGGACTCTGCAGACGCCTGAAGAGACGCAGAGTCACCATCATGGTAAAAACTCACGTCTCCACTCAGCTCGCTAAATAAGCCGCAGGTTGAATTAAAGGGTCGGTTTGGATCCGAACTAACGAGTTAAAACACCAAAGTCACACAATAACACAAACAAATGAACGATCGAGGCAGCGGTGGACCGGCAGCTCGTGTTCTGCGAGGTAAAATGTTTGTGGGGCCCAGTTCTGAAGAACCCAGCTGTGTCCAGCTGCTGCTGCAGTTCTTGTTCAGGAGGAGACAGAAGAACGTCATCGGCGTAAAACTTCACCTCTCGATCGAGGAGGGAGCGGCCAGCAGCAGCACACTGATCCAGCTGTACAGTTCATTTATTTACACATTAAATACAGTCTTCAGTTGCAGCTCTGACGAACACCTCTTCTCTGGTGAAGGATTCAGTTTGTCTCCAGTTTTTACAGAACATCTATTTTCCAAACACACTGATTTAACCAGATCACACATTTTGCCCCCTAAACCACAACACAGAAGTCTGTAATAGAGCTCTTCGTGCCAAACAGAGTCGAAAGCTTTCTTGAAGTCAATAAAATTAGATTTTTACTCAGGATGGAGTCTTCAAGGAAATCTAGTTTTCTTTTATTCAGAATACGACAGAACAGTTTACCTGCTGACACAGACGCCTCGGAGGTTACAGGCCCTGATTGGTCCCTTTGCACCAGATGTGGGAAAACATTTATAAGGTGCCTCATGAAATATATTGATACCATCAATGGCCTTTTTTACACCATCTCTGGTAGGGACATATTGATTTTGGTTATTTCCTGATATACGTCATTGATCAGATCAGGTTGCTCTGTGTCTCCATCTCTCAGTGTAACCTGGAGAAGTTCTGCTGGCGGGGGCGGAGTCAGAAGATTCAGTCTGGCCAGGTGTGTCGCTGTCCGCGGGGATCCAGGTGTTCGCATTTCTTCGTCCACAGTCTCTGAAACGTCACCTTTAAATTACAAACCTTCGACTTTCTGGGACCAAACTTTGTTTCTCTAATCCTGAATTTTATTTCACGTGTTTCTATTGAAGACAAACGTCAAAGTGTCCAGATGAAGCTGCTCCTCTTGATGGCGAAGGGGGACAAAAGGGGGCAATATTGAAGAAATAAAACCTTTTGCTCAGACAAACTGAACTGCATTCATGTATCTAACATGTACTCAGCTACCGAGCTACGCTTTGATGCAACCTCCCAACCGTTCTCTTGTATCACAACGTGCTTTTTACTGGTCGCTTATGTTGTGGCAACACCGTCAACACACAGAGTAACTTCCACTCACATCATGCACGGCCTGGAAGTATAGCGAACGCTCATTTTTACCAAGACAAGAATATGTTTATATATATATATATATATATATATATATAAATAAATAAATAAATAATCAAGCTGAGGGCAGACCGGGGGCGAGGTTGTAACGCTGCAGCTCGTCCCAGCCATGGTGCTGATTTTATCTGATAATAAAACAAATCAGAGCACTATGAAAGTCTAGATAAATAAAAGTAATAATAAATGTATGTTATTGTTTATATACATCTAGATTATTTACATTCGACAGCTGATTAGAAAAGAACCAGTAACTTTAGAATTCAAACTTCTGATCGTAACGCGCAGCTGCGGACACGCTGATGACGTTTTCTCTGACCGTTTCCGTTTCCAACAGAACACCAACGAGGCTGCGCACGCTGGCACCGGAAACAGGTAGAGGGCAGGAAGTGACGCATTTGACCTTCAAAATAAAGGTCATTTAATCACGTTTGAAGTCATATGACAAACACCAAATGATAAGCTCTAGCAATATATTTTACACGTATGTTGTTTTATTGATATGATTAAAGTTAATAACTAAATGTATATTATATTGCCTGAGTTCTTGGTGTTTTGTCGTCAAAAACATGTTTATTAAGTATGTGGTGGTGATGCTTTTATTCTGAAATCCTGTACCGGAAGTGCTACCTGTGGTACGTGACGCTAACCTGTCGGTCTCAGGCCGCGACAGATCCGGTAACAGTCGGTGGATTAAGTCGGTAGATTTAACGGTCAGTTTGTTATAAACTGTTTTCTCCTCTTCTCTGTTCCGGCGTTGACTTTAAAATGGCGGCTGTTTCAGCGGTTTACGGTGAGTGTTCAGACCTGGAGCTAAGCTAGCTAGCTAGCTAGCGTCTGTAGACAAATACAATGTTAGCAGGCTAACGTTAGCATTAGCTGGCAAACAGCTGGACTGTTTTCTCAGCGAGACACAACACACCGGTAATTATAGTGTTATAGTTAATATTTCCCATTAAATCGTTAATCACGCATGAATTATTCTGTGTGTCGTCTTTCAGTTTGCTATTAGCTTGTTAGCTAACCTGCTAGCGCCAGATATCTTTGATAGAAACAAGCAGCAGAGATTCAAATAACAAAGAAACTTTAATAAACAAACACACAACGGTTATTTTACGGGCCCGTTATTTACGAATCATTTTCAAGAGGTTTCTTGGACAGATTAGAGACTTATTAATTAATATAATTAACACAATGTGAAGTTAGTCAACACAAAAACACAGTTTAACATGAAGATACGAAGTTTCCAGTAGGGCTGCAACTAACGATTATTTCCATTGATTGGTCTGTCGATTATTTCCATTGATTGGTCTGCAGGCCTGGATTAAGTCAGTTTTAGGGCAAGGCCACTTTGGCCTTTGATAAATACCATCCGGCCAAAACCTGTGGTGCAATAACAATAAGTGATAATTACATTGATACGATCGATTAGGAGTCAGTCCATTGAAACATCACTGAGGTTATTTAAACTGCACACTGAACGTTTGACTTTTTCAAATGTTAAGTTCATTACATTGTTATATTTTAATGCTAAAGTAAAGTCTATAAATAGGCTAAGGGTGATCTAAATGCACCTGAACAAGTTTCAACAGCAGCGACTCTCCACCAGCCTCCGTTAGTCCGCCGCGCTGTTTTAGTGGGAGGAGACCGAGGGAAGGAGATGCGAACCGGTCCACAAATGAAGATTTGTCCCCAGATACGCGCTGGTTGGTGGATCAGAAACACGCCGAATTAAACGCTGTTGATCCACCGTCTCGTGTGTGTGTGAGACGGTATTTGAGGAGTTTTTCGGCCGTTACCAGAGTAACTACCAGGTTTGGTGTTGACTGCGGAGTTCGTTTTGTCTATTTCTACGATTTCAACACGGACTTGTTGTTCACAGTGTAGCGTTAGCATTAGCAGGGAAACAGCATCTGCCTGCTGAAAAAGTAGCAGCTCGTCAGATCTCACAAGTTATAAACTCTGTCAGTTCGCTGTTAGCAACGTGCTAGTACACTGTACAGCTGTTAGCTAATGTTAGCTGTTCGTGTTTACGTTAACGCAGCTGTCTCGTGCTACTGTTGATGTCCAGCGTGATGACGGAGACGCTGCGTCGCAAGTAGTTTTAAATTCAGAAATCCGCAACTTTCTTTCAAGGGCACGCGTTATTTCCCCCACCGGCTTCCCGCCAAGTCCCGCCCCTACTCTGCCTCTGATTGGCTAACCTTAACCAACCTAACCAAGGAAGCAATAAGTACTAGCCAATCAGAGGGAGTGCGGGCGGAAATAAAAATAAGCTAAGGGCACGTGTGGCCGTACGGCGTCCACGGTATAATTCCTGGCTGGAGTCTGTCGATTATTTTCACGATTGATTGTTTGGTCTATACAGTGTCAGAAAATAGTGAACGATGGCGATCTCGTGTCCCCGAGCCCATCGGTTAATGATAACCGATGTCGCTGATCAATTTTCTGTCGGATGACTAATCGATCAGTCGACTAAACGTTTCAGCTCCAGTTTCCTGTTGTTTTATAGAAATGTGTCAGACTGATTGATCTGTTTTCTCTTTCCGGTTTCAGCAGCCGGGAGCCCTGAGACAGGAAACCAGTAAGAGACAGTAACCGGGTCCAGAACCAGTCAGTAACCGGGTCCAGAGCCGGTCAGTAACCGGGTCCAGAGCCGGTCTCAGGGTGTCAGCGTGGCTGTGGTGTCGTCCTGGTGGAGGAGCAGGCTGATGGAGAGCGACTGTCGGATCCCCGTGGCCTGTTGTCGGCCTCGAGTCCTCGTCCTCCACGCTCTGTTCTGGGGCCTCGTCTCCCTCAGGTCAGTGTGTCCTCAGAGGTCAGAGGTCAGTGTGTCCTCAGAGGTCAGAGGTCAGTGTGTCCTCAGAGGTCAGAGGTCAGTGTGTCCTCAGAGGTCAGTGTGTCCTCAGAGGTCAGCGTGTCCTCAGAGGTCAGAGGTCAGTGTGTCCTCAGAGGTCAGTGTGTCCTCAGAGGTCAGCGTGTCCTCAGAGGTCAGTGTGTCCTCAGAGGTCAGAGGTCAGTGTGTCCTCAGAGGTCAGTGTGTCCTCAGAGGTCAGTGTGTCCTCAGAGGTCAGAGGTCAGTGTGTCCTCAGAGGTCAGTGTGTCCTCAGAGGTCAGCGTGTCCTCAGAGGTCAGTGTGTCCTCAGAGGTCAGAGGTCAGTGTGTCCTCAGAGGTCAGTGTGTCCTCAGAGGTCAGCGTGTCCTCAGAGGTCAGCGTGTAGTCAGGTCAGTGTGTCCTCAGAGGTCAGTGTGTCCTCAGAGGTCAGTGTGTCCTCAGAGGTCAGCGTGTCCTCAGAGGTCAGTGTGTCCTCAGAGGTCAGCGTGTCCTCAGAGGTCAGTGTGTCCTCAGAGGTCAGCGTGTCCTCAGAAGTCAGCGTGTAGTCAGGTCAGTGTGTCCTCAGAGCGTCAGCGTGTAGTCAGGTCAGTGTGTCCTCAGAAGTCAGCGTGTCCTCAGAAGTCAGCGTGTAGTCAGGTCAGTGTGTCCTCAGAAGTCAGCGTGTCCTCAGAGGTCAGCGTGTCCTCAGAGGTCAGCGTGTCCTCAGAAGTCAGCGTGTAGTCAGGTCAGTGTGTCCTCAGAAGTCAGCGTGTCCTCAGAAGTCAGTGTGTAGTCAGGTCAGTGTGTCCTCAGAAGTCAGCGTGTCCTCAGAGGTTAGCGTGTCCTCAGAGGTTAGCGTGTCCTCAGAAGTCAGTGTGTCCTCAGGTCAGCGTGTCCTCAGAGGTTAGCGTGTCCTCAGAAGTCAGCGTGTAGTCAGGTCAGTGTGTCCTCAGAAGTCAGCGTGTCCTCAGGTCAGCGTGTCCTCAGAGGTTAGCGTGTCCTCAGAAGTCAGCGTGTCCTCAGAAGTCAGCGTGTCCTCAGAAGTCAGCGTGTCCTCAGAAGTCAGCGTGTAGTCAGGTCAGTGTGTCCTCAGAGGTCAGCGTGTCCTCAGGTCAGCGTGTCCTCAGAAGTCAGTGTGTAGTCAGGTCAGCGTGTCCTCAGAGGTCAGCGTGTCCTCAGAGGTCAGCGTGTCCTCAGGTCAGCGTGTCCTCAGAAGTCAGTGTGTAGTCAGGTCAGCGTGTCCTCAGAAGTCAGCGTGTCCTTAGAAGTCAGTGTGTAGTCAGGTCAGCGTGTCCTCAGAAGTCAGCGTGTCCTCAGAAGTCAGCGTGTCCTCAGAGGTCAGTGTGTCCTCAGAGGTCAGCGTGTCCTCAGAAGTCAGTGTGTAGTCAGGTCAGCGTGTCCTCAGAGGTCAGCGTGTCCTCAGAAGTCAGCGTGTCCTCAGAAGTCAGCGTGTCCTCAGAGGTCAGCGGTCAGTGTGTCCTCAGAGGTCAGAGTGTCCTCAGAGGTCAGAGTGTCCTCAGAAGTCAGCGTGTCCTCAGAGGTCAGCGTGTCCTCAGAGGTCAGCGTGTCCTCAGAAGTCAGAGGTCAGTGTGTAGTCAGAGGTCAGCGTGTCCTCAGAGGTCAGCGTGTCCTCAGAGGTCAGCGTGTCCTCAGAGGTCAGCGTGTCCTCAGAGGTCAGCGTGTCCTCAGAAGTCAGCGTGTCCTCAGAGGTCAGCGTGTCCTCAGAGGTCAGCGTGTCCTCAGAAGTCAGAGGTCAGTGTGTCCTCAGAGGTCAGAGTGTCCTCAGAGGTCAGAGGTCAGAGTGTCCTCAGAGGTCAGAGGTCAGCGTGTCCTCAGAAGTCAGAGGTCAGTGTGTCCTCAGAAGTCAGCGTGTCCTCAGAGGTCAGCGTGTCCTCAGAGGTCAGCGTGTCCTCAGAGGTCAGCGTGTCCTCAGAGGTCAGTGTGTCCTCAGAAGTCAGCGTGTCCTCAGAGGTCAGAGGTCAGTGTGTCCTCAGAAGTCAGCGTGTCCTCAGAGGTCAGCGTGTCCTCAGAGGTCAGCGTGTCCTCAGAGGTCAGAGGTCAGTGTGTATATAAGTGTGTAATATGAAAACGTTTATTGAAATGTTTGTTGTGTTTCAGAGTGTTCGGAGCGGCTCTGCTGAGCGACGAGAAAACTTCAGGTATTGTCATCAGCAAGGAATCCTGGGAAAACCAAATGAATGCGTAGACTTTAATCTTGTGTTTGGCTGCTTTTCATTACGCTAACGTGTTTCCTCGCTTCCCTCGCGTCTCCGCTCCTCGCAGCTCCCTGAAGCTGAGCGCTCAGATCTGCACACATTTAAACAGGAACCGGTTCCTGTTTCAGCGTCAGAGCACAACAGCATGGACGAACATGCTGTGGGCCTCCTCGTCTCCTCTCCTCCTCCAGACGCCTCCTCCTCTCGTCTCCTCTCTCCTCCTCGTCTCGTCTCGTCTCGTCTCCTCTCTCCTCCAGACGCCTCCTCCTCTCGTCTCCTCTCTCCTCCTCGTCTCGTCTCGTCTCCTCTCTCCTCCAGACGCCTCCTCCTCTCGTCTCCTCTCTCCTCCTCGTCTCGTCTCGCCTCCTCTCTCCTCCAGACGCCTCCTCCTCTCGCCTCCTCTCTCCTCCAGACGCCTCCTCTCTCGTCTCCTCTCTCCTCCTCGTCTCGTCTCCTCTCTCTCTCCAGACGCCTCCTCCTCTCGTCTCCTCTCTCTCTCTCCAGACGCCTCCTCCTCTCGTCTCCTCTCTCCTCCTCCTCGTCTCGTCTCCTCTCCTCTCTCCTCCAGACGCCTCCTCCTCTCGTCTCCTCTCTCCTCCTCGTCTCGTCTCCTCTCTCCTCCAGACGCCTCCTCCTCTCGTCTCCTCTCTCCTCCAGACGCCTCCTCCTCTCGTCTCCTCTCTCCTCCTCGTCTCGTCTCGTCTCCTCTCTCCTCCAGACGCCTCCTCGTCTCGTCTCGTCTCGTCTCCTCATCTCGTCTCCTCTCCTCGCTCCTCCAAGTGCATTTAAGGGATCAGCAGATCCTCCATGACGGCGGAGGATCTGTGATTTCGGAGAGCGGACGTGAGGATAAGTTAGCGTGATGAAAAGCTGCTGCTGTTTCCTCTCATTTTGACCTCTGACCCCTCCTCCCCTCCCCCTCCTCCCTCCTCCTCCTGCAGCGGTGAAAGCGGTGGTCGCCCCCTGCTGGCTGCTGGAGGAGTTTGTGGTGACGGCAGAGTGTTCGCAGTGTAACGCCTTCCAGACTGTAAGTGTTGAAGTAAAAAACCGAATGCGTTTAAAGACTGCGTCCTTGAACGCCTTGAGAGTTTTGAAACTGGCTGGTGGTTGTCATGACAACAGCGGCAGTGATGAGGTTGTTTGTTGTGTTGCAGAGGTCGTGGTCGTCCTGCAGACCGACGGGATACGTGGAGAGAGTCAACTGCACCAGATCCAACAGAGACGAGTACAAGAGGTCAGACTGACATCTGGGAGCTAACAGCCAGCTGGGAGCTAGCAGCCGGCTGGGAGCTAGCAGCCGGCTGGAAGCTAGCAGCCAACTGGGAGCTAGCAGCCGGCTGGGAGCTAACAGCCGGCTGGGAGCTAGCAGCCGGCTGGGAGCTAGCAGCCGGCTGGGAGCTAGCAGCCAACTGGGAGCTAGCAGCCAGCTGGAAGCTAACAGCCAGCTGGAAGCTAGCAGCCGGCTGGAAGCTAGCAGCCGGCTGGAAGCTAGCAGCTAGCTGGGAGCTAACAGCGTGTGTTTGTTGAGTTTCCTGTCTGAACGTTAATGAAGCAGATTGATGAAGCTCAGTGTTCAGATCTAAAACATGAAACCTAATCCAGGAAGTAGCCACGTCCTTATTATGTACAGAATCTGATCGGACTCATTATCAGCAGATAATCAATATTAAAGTTAATTAAATCTCTCCCCCCCCAGCTGCCGCTCTGCAGTGATGGAGGAACATCTCTTCTGGAAGTTCGAGGCGGCCATGTTGGCTCTGACGGCACTCTTCGCCGTCGTGGTGGTCGTCCGTCAGCGCTGGCTCGACCGCCTCGCCTCCGAGAAGGTCCGCCGCCAGATAGAGTCCATCTAGGACACCAGAGACACCTGGACCAGGACTTGTGTTAGGACCTGGACCTTGTGGTTTTTATACTACAGCAGTATTTTAACAACATGTGGAGTTTAAACTGATCCAGACTGAAGACACACTGAGATCCATCAGGGATCAGGACTAAGAAAAACCTGCAGAGAACTGGACTCTTTGTTTTCACCTTCAACTTTATTTAAAATGGATTTAGAAACACGACGACCAGCAGACGTTTCTGACCGGTTTGATTCTCTTGAACAAATGATAAGTTTCAGACGTGAGTTTGAAGATGTTCGATATTCGACTTTAATTAAAAAACAAAAGAGCGAATCGAAGTTCAGCTTCAGCTAAAACGACTTTCGCATCAAACTGGACCTAAACCAGTCTGAACTGGGTCAGAACTGGACCTCAGCGGTCCTGGTTCTGAGCAGGTCTGACAGTCGAACTGTTTTAACTTCAATTCATTTTCTTTTCTCAAGAATTCAACTTTCACTCACTAAAATCCCAAATTAATTCTATTAAGATTATTTTCCAGTGAAACTTTATTTTAATATTCAGAGTTTCAGTGTGATGGTGAGGCCCCCAGACCACCAGACCCCCCAGGTCCAGGGGTCTGGGGGCCTCACCATCAGTGTGTTGAGTCCTCACAGCTTCATCAGGCAGAGCCTCCAGAGAGGACTGTGGAAGACCAGAACCAGGTCCAGGTAGACATTTGTTTTATCCGGTCTGGGGGTCTGAGCTCGGGGGCCCTCAGCTCGGGGGCCCTCAGCTCATGTCATCACAGCGGTCCAGTGAAAACCATGTATCTGAACTGGAGATACGTGGTTTTCAGACAGCAACTTTAGAAATCTGCTGCTAAAACTTTGATTTACTTTGTTTCTGAATTTAAAACTTTATTCTTCATCTGAAGGAACAAAAATTAAAAGTTTTGTTGCTCGCGACAGAAACTGGGTCAGAACTGGACCTCAGCGGTCCCGGTTCTCAGTTTAAATCCTCCCTCCAGACGAATCTGTCCACCTCGTTGGTTGACCTCGCCGCTCGCTGGGCTCTGATTGGTCCCTGAGATTCAAACTGAACCAACACGGCAGAGTCAGATAAACCTGCAGAGACTGACGTCATCATCTAACCCTTCTCTGATTGGTCAGACAACAGCTGATTAGTTGTTTCCCTGTTTGAACGCAGCGCCGGCTGGAAATGATCTTATTGCTAATTTTCAGGTTTGACTGTAAACGTCTGGTTTTATTTTTCTGTGAAGTTTCTGACAAAATAAACAGTTTGTTAAAAAACACGAGTGATGAACTGAAACTAATTTAGCTCAACACAAGTACACTAAAACTAAATCTGGCACCTCGCGGGGCCCCGGGTCCCGTTCTTTAAGGGCCCCCCTTAAAGATTCAGCCCTGAAGAAACTCTGAACATCATGAAATTAAACTTCTTTAACTGAAATAATATAAATAATAAATTATCTGGTGAATTCATCGACAAAGACATTTGAAATTTTTATTAAAGTAATTTTCCAAACTCAAAAAAAAAATCAAATAAAGAACATCTGAAGATTTAAAAATAAAATAAAAGCTGGTTTTACTGCTTTAAGAAGAGAATCAGATCTGAAGGACTTCGTCTGAAACACAGATCCACTTCCTGTTTGAGAGTCGACTTCAAGCTGAGTTTTCTCGCGTGAACGTGTTTAACGGTCTTCTTCGGTTCGTTACACGCTGCCTCAACAGAATCTCGCAGCACAGACCAGTTGGAAAACCGAGGCTCTGATTGGCCGACCCGGGCCAGGTCCAGGTCTCTGAATACAGTCTGCGGTTTAAAAGTATAAATCAGGAGATTCTCTATATTTTTAAAGTTCAGACTCGAACACTGATGATCTTCTTCCTCGGAGCCGAAGAGCAGCTGTGTTTTTAAAGATTTACGTCTTCAGCGGGAACCAATGGGAGCCGAGAGCCGCGGACAGGAAGTCAGTCAGAACGGAGAGACGCACGAACCCGGTGATGGTTTGAGTCTGAACGTGAACCATAAATCTGAAACAGCAGATTTAAGGTTTAAAAAAAGAAATCTGATCCTTTTCTCTGTAATCATTATTAATGAACAGTTATCAGACGAGCTGAAGGTCGTTTCCGTCACCGTTAAAAACAAACAAGTGAGGAAAGTAAAAAGTCTCCTGGGTCCTGATTGGCTGGATGGACAGTGATGTCACCGGTCCGTCGACACAATCACCGAGTAAATTTAAAACCGTCTCTGTCGTCTCATTGGCTGCGACCCAGCCGTCAGTTGATTGGTTCGTAGGTCGTCGTCGAGGCCGCCGCCCTCTTGCGGACGCAGATGCAGACTCCGCCCAGCAGCAGGAGGATCGTGGGAGTTCCCAGACCGACCGCCATCATGGTGATAACCAGCGGAGAGAAGGAGTCGACGGGAGGAGAGCCGGAGCCCACCAACACCGTCCTGAAGGAAACACACGAAGAAGAATTACGATTAGTTTAAATTAAATTTACAGTTTAGTTAAATGATTTAAATTCAGTCACTGAAACAAAACCGACCAGCTGAGGAACTTGGTGCTGTTGTAGAACGGGTCTCCTGCCAGGCCGAAGCTCACGTTCAGTCCGAATGTTTCTGGTTCTGCGTAGAAGGCTCGGATCAGACCGGATGCCGCCGCCGTCGCCTCGCCGCTCTGAGGCCGCGGGTCGGAGTGACGGCACGGCGTGGCGTCCTCCAAAGCCGGCTCAGACTGACGGTACGCCACCGGCTTCCACTGAACAAAACCCAGAACGTCAGAGCTGCCGTTCACTGACGAAACCCACTGAGACACCTGAGAGGTCAAAGGGCAACACGTGTTAGCAACGTAACTGAGAGCAGCGGTAACTTTGGTTTGCAGTCCGCAGACACACCTTGTACGAACAACACCGACAGACAAACGCGATCAAAGTGCGCTTACAGGGTAACAGACAAAACGCCCCTCGGCCGGGAATCGAACCGCAGCTTTTAGCTTGGTATTTTATGGTTTACGGTAAACACATCGTTTCCCTCGCATCTTAGTCCCCGAAGACGTGAGGTCAGACGTCTCGGCCGGATCGCGGCCGGGTCTCGGGTCAGACGAACCACAGCGTGTAAATAACTTCACCGCTCTGACTCTAAATCACCGTGAACCACTTCTACTGGCTGCAACATGTTTATTTATTATCTGTCAGCAGTTGATTGAATTATTGATCACCTTGAATATTGACGGCGTGAACTCGTCGTCAATCGATCGATGAACCTCCACTCTGCTCAGAGGATAAGCCCCGCCCACCGCCTGCAGTTCCAAGAGGAACCTGGAACGAGTCGCCCGTGGCAACACGCTGTCAAGCCACACCTCCAACTGGGAGGAGTTAGCCGTGTGGAGGAGGCGGGGCCATGATTGGCCACGCCCCTCCGACTCAAACACCGATAACTGCAAGAAAAAGAAAGTGATTAAAGGCTGAAAGTCATTATAAATAACATCCAGCCGCTAGATGATGACTGGTCAGTCCCGTTGCCCCGCATAAACCTGTACCGGCCCCGGGCCGTCGGTTCTGTTGGACTCTGTCGGACCCTGTCGGACTCTGCCGGACCCTGGCCCACTTCTGAATCCCATCTGATGCGCATCTTCGTTTTAACGGTACGTTGTACTTCTTGGAAATTTGCTTGAATTTTTCACATTTTAATGTTGAATGAAAACAAAAACAAACCACTGCTGCGTCACATGACAGAGGTCACATGACAGAGGTCACCTGACAGAGGCCACATGACAGAGGCCACATGACAGAGGTCACCTGACAGAGGTCACATGACAGACTGCTGTAGTTTGACCTCTGACCTGCAGGCACAGTGATCCGTTGGTGAAGGTTGCGGCGGCTCCGCAGAGCAGAGCGGTCGGACCCGACAGGTTGAGGCGGGACCAGCTGAAGTCCTGCAGCTCGTACGGAGGGAAAAGGTCGGAGGTCGGATCGGCCGTGTCGTTTACATCATCGTACTCCAACAACTGCGAGACAGGAAACAGTTTTATTCAATGAAAACATCGACGAGTTATTTTCCTCTTCGTTAAACTCTCGTACGGTTCAACTGATGATTTAATGTTCAGTCTCGTTATTCCCAACACGTTACTAACGAGTGACATCAAGTGATTTAAGGTGGACTGACTGATGTTAGCAGATTTAAGGTGGATATTTCTGACCCTGCTGAAGACGACGGCGGTGCTGTCCAGGACGCTGCTCTCTGGCTCCACCTTCAGGCTGCCGCTGTGGTTACGAGCCACAAACTGAGGCCAGTTCACCTGAGAGAGAAACACAAGAGCATCACACCTGGTCAGGACAGGTGTGCACAGGTGCAATATCATCTCTAGCTGATGATTGGCTCGTCGGTCGTCCCGTCACTTCCTCGTTCAAATCACACCAGAAAACTAAACGTGTTTATAAAGACGAGAAGAACAAAATGGAAACAGCTGCTTTCTGTGATTTGTCCTTGAAAGCGAGATGTGAAGACGTTAAAGTCATTAAAGTCATTTAAACAACATCGTACACTTTTTATACTCTTTTACATCTCGTTAATTTTGCAGTATTTGCTTTTCGTTTCTTATATTTATATTTATATTATTTATGTTTATTGTTTCCATGAAACTCTGCGGTGCTAAAGACGAGACAGACCTGGACGGTAGAAGAAGACGTGTTGGTGTGGACGAGCAGCAGCGTTGGCGCCCCCTGGCTGCAGAACAGGAAGTGGAGCGTGTCGTTGTCTCCCACGGCTCTCACGTGCAGCAGGTCGCCACCGGGAGGCGTCGAGGTCGAGCCGGGGTTCAACTCTACCGACAGCTGACGGAGAGAAGAAGAAACGCAGATCTCCATCAATCATCAGTGATCAAAGACTGACACCGATCGATCGACGGCTCGAAGAGAATCTGATCAAACTGTTTCTTTGTGGAGGAAAACATTTAATAACTTTATTGACGTAGAATAAATAACAGTAACATTGTTTTCATCTTTTCTCCTCGAGCAAATAAACACAAAACATAATTTACAAATTTATTTTTTACATATATTCAAACTTATTCTGAAGGTCAGTTAAAATTAATCAGCATTAAACTCACAGCAGCTAACAGTTCGGATTATAAAACATCAGAAAATATGTGACAAAGAAAAGCAGCAAATCTTCTTGTTTAAGCTGGAAAAAGCTAATTTATGGAATTTTTCGTTTGAAACATTTAAACAATTATTTGATTATATAAATCAATAGAGGAAACATCGCAGATTCAGCCGCGCGAGTCTCAGTCCGACCCAGATGATCAGAAAGGTCCGGTTAGCATCTTTTATTTATGTTGTTTGTTAGCTTGTTAGCGGTTGTGAAACATATCTGCTACGATGTTACGTAAGAACAACGTGAACACACGTCAGTAGATAGCGGAACGAGGCTCCAGGGTCCGGATTACATCCAGAAACGGGACTCGCTAACTTTCACTACGCTAACTTAGCTTAGCGAGAGCTCTGCGCTGCAGGTGTCAGGTTTCTTTGCCGGCGGCGTTGCGATTGGCTTTCGGATTTGTGACGTCCCAAATCCAGCTTCCCGGAGTCCGTCTGAACCTCGGAGTTCAGGGAAGCGAACAGACGTCGCCTCCTTCAGCGGAGCAACGTGCTGCCGACCTGGCGACTTATTCGGCCAATCAGGGAAAAGGCGAGAGATACATTTAAATACATTATATTGTAATTCGTTCCCACGCTGAGGCGTGCGCGGCAGCTTCCCTTTCTCTCCGGATCAGGACGTCACAGCCGGTAAATATGGAAACTGATCGATTGATCTTGTAAATATGGAAACTGATCGATTGATCTTGTAAATATGGAAACTGATCGATTGATCTTCTCCGTGTCGCGTGCTGAGTCTGTGATTATTTGGCCAAAGATTTCTCTGCTTTTATGTCTGAAACTGAGGTCTGTCCCTCGCTGCAGTCAGCTGTATGCAAATGACTGCGCGATGACGTCGTCGACATGCAAATGAGCGTATGACGTCACCTGACGACTTCTGGAGCTCGTGCTGCTTCTTCAGAACAAAGTTGGCAACAGGAAGTGAAAACACCTCCAGGGACAAACTGCACAGATACAAGTCTTTAAAGGGAAGCTCCGACATTTTAGGAGCCCAAACAGCTGAAACACGCTCGAGGACACTTTAAACTCACAGCAGAAGAAGTTACACAAGGTGGAAAACACGTTTCGGCTTTAGTTTACAGAATTTAAAACATTTAGCGGCTTTATGTGTATCTGAAACATTAAGCCGCTAAATGTAGAATATTTCTCTGTGAACTGAAACAAACAGTTTCACTTCCGGTCGTTTCCTCACCTTTCTGCTCACCTTTCTGCTCACGCTTTCTCCTCCGCGGAACAAACTCAACACACAAATCAGAGAAATCAGAGAAGAAGCTCCGCAGCTCCGCTTCTTCACCGCAGCCGCCATCTTTGTTGTGCCGCGAGGCGCCGCGGGTCACATGACCCCGTCCTTCCTGTCAGCTGACCGCCCCCGGTCAGGCCCCGCCCCTGTGTTACAGCTTAAACACGTGAACGAAACATTGACGTCACAAAAATGTGGAAATGACAAAAAGTGAAACAATGAATTAAATAAATATCAATAAATAATATCAATAAGCTCCAATCAGACTGATAAACACAAACCGCTTCAGAGGTTTAAGTGTTTATTTATTAACGATGTAATCAGGAGACAAACTTCAGTAATTTATTGATTGAATCATTTCAAAGGTGTGACAGAAGTCGGACCCACCTGCATTAGATTGCAGCCGTGTTTATTAATGAAGTCAGGTTTGTGTTGTAAATACTTTATATATAAACATGAACACCGACACGCTGACGTTCACAGCATCGGGGGAGGGGGTGGACCCCTACAGGGTCCCAGAGGTCCAACACCGAGGCCCGAGCCGGCTCCTTCAGGAGACTCGGGTCCTCCGGTCTGAGGAGGCCGGTGGATTATCAGAGCCGGTTCCGGCCAGCTGCTCTCTGAATACTGGACTTGGGACTCGTGAGCGGATCCACCAGCAGCCTGATGGGACGAGGTTCAGGTCTGACAGGAACTTGCTGCTGAAGTGGATCACAGACGATCCTTCTCGGATCGAAATCAAAGACCAGAAACAAGTTTCGAACTTTTACTTTATTGACGGTTTATTAAGTTTCAGTGAGTCGTCTGGTCCCCCCCCCCCCAACACACACACACACAGACAGAGACTCTGATGTTGATCTGGATCGATGTGGATCTACTCGGCTCCCTGTCCTCCCATCTGGCCGTCTTTGTCTTTCTTCTTCTGACCAGAGACGATGTCATCGATACGCAGCAACAAGATGGCCGTCTGAACAACAGAGAGAGAGACAGGAGTTAGTGATCAGAGGTGATCAGCTGATCAGAGGTGATCAGAGGTGATCAGAGGTGATCAGCTGATCAGAGGTGATCAGAGGTGATCAGCTGATCAGGGGTGATCAGAGGTGATCAGCTGATCAGAGGTGATCAGAGGTGATCAGAGGTGATCAGAGGTGATCAGCTGATCAGAGGTGATCAGAGGTGATCAGCTGATCAGAGGTGATCAGAGGTGATCAGCTGATCAGAGGTGATCAGAGGTGATCAGCTGATCAGAGGTGATCAGAGGTGATCAGGTATCAGTGTGAGTGCGTGGTCTCTGACCTCGACGGCGGTCTTGTAGGTCTGAGCTTTGACAGCCAGCGGCTCCCAGATCCCGAGGACCGACATGTCGGACAGACAGCCGGTCTCACCGTCGACTCCCCAGCACACACTGTTGTCCTGCGTGTGTTTGGCCTGAACAGACACACCGTCAACACATGATCAATAACTGCATTTACACACGAGTCATTCATAATTAAGTGATGATGGTTATAAATAAAGTTATTGACAGTTATAAATAAAGTTTTGGAGTCGTACCCTCAGCGACGTGAGCACCCTGATGGTGGAGGCGCCGCAGTTCTGGATCAGGGTTCGGGGGATGACCTCCAGCGCCTGGGCCACAGCGCGGTACGGCCACTGTTCGACGCCGGTCAGAGCGCGGGAACGCTCCATCAGACGCTTCGACACCGCCATCTCTACGGCGCCGCCGCCCAGCAACAGCAGCGGCTCCAACAGCACGTTACGACACACCTGCATGGCGTCCTGCAGATTCCTCTCCACCTCCTGAAGACCAAACACAGGTTTACGCACAGCACGAGGCCCCGAACGCCTCACAGGAAGTCACTTACATCGACTGGAAATAAGGCTGCATTTACTGAAGACAGTGGAAGTGGAGGTCAAAATACAAACACTTAAATGTCAGCACTGAGTAAAGTGTAAGTGTCAGTTAGATAACTGAAGTGCTGAACGAAGATGAAGCTTTAGTTTAGGTGTAAGCACTGAAAGGAGTTGAGATGTCAGTGTCATTTCTGAAAGCAGATGACCTGAGGAGTTAGAGATGATGATTATAAAAAGGTGGTAAAAGTGGATGATGTCAGCTGAAGTGGAAGCGCCTAAGACGGTTCAAGTGGCTGCACTGTGAGCAGTTAAAGTCAATTGAATAAAACTCAAGTGATAAAAGCAGTTGAACTGTCAGTGAAAGTAAGTAAATGACCCATTCTGCCCAATACACACCAATGTTAGAAGAACAGGACGCTTCAACTGCAATCACAAAAACACTATGAAAGAAAAGAAACTGAACTAATATGAAAAAGTTTCTGGGTGAAAGTGTGAGTGAGTACGAAGTGGTTTAAGAGGAGTCGAAGTGGTTTAAGAGGAGTCGAAGTCGTTTGAGAGGAGTCGAAGTGGTTTAAGAGGAGTCGAAGTGGTTTAAGAGGAGTCGAAGTCGTTTGAGAGGAGTCGAAGTGGTTTAAGAGGAGTCGAAGTGGTTTAAGAGGAGTCGAAGTCGTTTGAGAGGAGTCGAAGTGGTTTGAGAGGAGTCGAAGTCGTTTGAGAGGAGTCGAAGTGGTTTAAGAGGAGTCGAAGTGGTTTAAGAGGAGTCGAAGTGGTTTAAGAGGAGTCGAAGTGGTTCCAGCGACTGGAGTTAAACAGTAAACGATAATGAAGCGTGAACTCACGGCCAGGATCTCCTTGCTGGCTCCTCGCAGCAGGATGGTGCAGGCTTTCGGGTCTTTACACTCCGTGACGAAGGTGAAATACTCGTCGCCGATCTTCTTCACCTCAAACAGCCCCGCCCCCGTACCGACGTCTTCCTCACGCAGCTCGTCGGTCCGACTGACGATACGAGCCCCGCACGCCCTGAGAGAGAGAGACAGTTGAAAGACGCGTCTCCCGAGAGCTGATTGGCTGCAGGTGAACCACGTGACCTCAGCAGCAGCAGTTTACCTGGCGATGCGGTTGTTGTCAGTCTTCCTCACACGGCGAATGGCGGTGATGTTTGCCTTCATCAGGTAGTGCTGAGCCAGATCTGAGGGACAGGAAGGACACGGGTTCAGAGTCTCACCTGACGAACTGACAGACATTAATAAACCCAGTCTGTCTGTACACACAGGTAACGTGGTACACCTGGACCGCCGTGAGATCAGAGCCGATCCAGTATCAGTATAAACCATCAGCTCCTGTAGAACCAGAGCGCTGACGGCTTCATCCACACTGTCAAACGCTCTTCGCCACTTTTCTTCAAAGATCTGCGTCGACACGGTTAGTTTTACTCAAACTATCAGCCGACGTATCGACGTCACACTTCAAACGTTTATTTATCGGCCCCAAGAATCCAGAATCCGTCCGACTAAAGCTGAAAGGTTTGAACTTTATTGATCCTGATCAGAAGGCGGACGGCTCTGGTGCACAAGAACTTTAATTACACTGATTCTGGCAGATCATCATCAACACGATGGTGCAGGTGCATGATGGGAGTTTGTTTCTATTATATTATTAAGATTCAGGAGATCTTCATCACAACCTGACTTCATACAGTCTGACAGACTGGGACCAGGACTTTCTTAGACCATGACCCTCTAAGATCCACATCCAGGTCAGCTGGCCTGGACTCAACGTGGTACCTGACGGTCTGAGGCTTCAAAGATTCAGTCCGTGTGATCAAAGAAGACAATAAGATTATTAATCTGATCGGGTATTTGATAGTCAGGGTCGGGTACCGATACTTCACTGCTTCACTTCAAGTTCAGTCGTCCATCGAGAGTGAGTTAACTTCTTCCTGCTGGCTGCAGGCGCACTAACGTGAGCTGCAGGCGCGCTAACGTGAGCTGCAGGCGCGCTAACGCTGGCTGCAGGCGCGCTAACGCTGGCTGCAGGCGCGCTAACGCTGGCTGCAGGCGCGCTAACGTGAGCTGCAGGCGCGCTAACGTGAGCTGCAGGCGCGCTAACGCTGGCTGCAGGCGCGCTAACGCTGGCTGCAGGCGCGCTAACGCTGGCTGCAGGCGCGCTAACGCTGGCTGCAGGCGCGCTAACGCTGGCTGCAGGCGCGCTAACGCTAGCTGCAGCGCGCTAACGTGAGCTGCAGGCGCGCTAACGCTGCTGCAGGCGCTAACGTGAGCTGCAGGCGCGCTAACGCTGGCTGCAGCGCGCTAACGCTGGCTGCAGGCGCGCTGCGTGAGCTGCAGGCGCGCTAACGCTGGCTGCAGGCGCTAACGTGAGCTGCAGGCGCTAACGTGAGCTGCAGGCGCGCTAACGCTGGCTGCAGCGCGCGCTAACGTGAGCTGCAGCGCGCTAACGCTGGCTGCAGGCGCGCTAACGCTGCTGCAGGCGCGCTAACGTGAGCTGCAGGCGCGCTAACGCTGGCTGCAGGCGCTGCTAACGTGAGCTGCAGGCGCGCTAACGCTGGCTGCAGGCGCGCTAACGTGAGCTGCAGGCGCGCTAACGCTGGCTGCAGGCGCGCTAACGCTAACGTGAGCTGCAGGCGCGCTAACGCTAACGTGAGCTGCAGGCGCGCTAACGCTAACGTGAGCTGCAGGCGCGCTAACGCGAGCTGCAGGCGCGCTAACGCTAACGTGAGCTGCAGGCGCGCTAACGCGGGCTGCAGGCGCACTAACGCGGGCATCTCTTTAACGCTTTATTCACCGACAGACTAACCTCCGCTGCAGCGCTGCGTTCGCCGCCACTCTGCCGCTCGCTACACTACGACCACGTGACCACGACTTCATCGAGCAGCAGGGGCGACGCAGTCTCTCTGACAGGACTTCAGCCGGACCCGGGTCGGTTTATAACCGTAACGAACGCTCGGCTGGTTCAGTCTGAGGTCACACGGTGCTGCTTCCTGTCTCACCTGACGAGTCACTGATGTGTTGTTGTACAGGTGTGACGCAGGTGCGTGTGTGTCGTAGCGTACCTGAGATGCCTTTCTCAGTGAAGATCAGGTCTGGTTTGAGGCGGATGACGTCCTCACAGATCTGCTGGATGTATTCTTCCTCCATCTGCAGGATCCTGGCAAAGTCCTCCTCCTTACTGATCTCTATGTCGGTCTGCGCACACACACACACACACACACACACACACACACACACACACACACACACACATTACATTGACTTCCATTCACTGTGGACAGCCTGACCCAGACCCAGACCAGGACCTCAGACATGACGTTTTGCCTCATTAGGACCCGGCTTTGGTCCCCACGAGGACTACTGGTCCTGACAAGGTCAGTGTTCATACCACACACACTGTGGACGTGCTACACAGTGAGGACTGAAACACGTATTTTACCTGCAGAGTGAGGACATTTTGGCCGGTCCTCACAACTTCAAAGGACTGTTTGAAGGTTCAGACCTGGCTTGAAGGGTGAGGTTGTGTGTGTGTTATGTGTGCGGACTGTTTGAAGGTTCAGACCTGGCTTGAAGGGTGAGGTTGTGTGTGTGTTATGTGTTTTATATGTATGTGTATTGTATGTGTTGTGTGTGTGTGTTATGTGTGTAAGTGTTGTGTGTATCGTGTGTGTGTATCGTGTGTGCGTTACCTGGCTCTCGCCCTTCTTGTACTCCAGCGAGCAGTCCAGCAGGACGATTCGCGGCTCTCTGATCGTGCGTCTCATCCTCGGGTGAGTCACGTCCTTGTTCACCATCACGCCTCTCAGCACGCACGAGTCCTCGATGAAGCCGCCGGGAACCTGAACACAACACAGCAGGCGTTACGGGGAGCGCGGGACCGTCGGAGCGCCGGCGCAGACGTCGGACGGGATGACGCACCTTCTCCACTTTGGCGTACTTCTTGATGTCGATCTCTTTGCGTCCGTTGTCCTCCAGCTCCACGGTGCGAACGGCGTCCAGCGCGATGCTGCAGGCCAGCTCAGACCAGCGGCTCAGGGCTTTGGTGTTGATGGCGGAGTGGACGATCTTCAGCATCATGGAGCGGTCCGACGTGTCCACGGGCGTGCTGAGGACGGGGTCAGAGACAACAACGTGAATCCACAACTGCCTTCAAACTGTGAAAACCAATCAGCTGTTGCAACAGGAAGTCACCGCAGCATCACGAGATATTAAACTATCAGGGACTGGAGGTCTATCGTGAACAAATCTGCCGTTTCTCAGTTTCATTAACATCCGACCCGCCAGCGAAGAACGTTTGACGACATTCTGCAGCTGCGAACTGCGTTAAATGAAATGTGCAACAACGTTAGCATCCGCTAACGCTAACGGCGCCCGGCGTACCTGATCTCCTTCAGAGTCTCCAGCATGTCCTCCAGAGCCTGCCTGTAGGCGCTGATGACGACGGTCGGATGCATCTGCTGCTCCAGAAACTGCTCCGCCACAGACAGCATCTCCCCAGCTGCACACACACACACACACACACACACACACACACACACGCTGAGCTGACTTACTTAAATCTAGCGGTCGTGAGGTTTTTCAGGCGCCGCCGGCTGAGGCGGGTCTGTGGAAATAAAGCTGACTTGACGTTAGATTCACTGAACCCGAGAACGAAGAGAAGATCTTGAATCTTTTGTTTGCAGAAACGTTTCTTCACATCTCCGCGAAGAAACTTTCAGCCGCCATGTTTCGCAGCTGGACGCTGACGAGGAGGAAGAGGAAGAAGAAGAACAGAGGAAGAAGAAGAACAGAGGAAGGCGGGCTCGCCGTTCGTATCTCACCCAGTATGATGACTGACGTGGTGCCGTCTCCCACCTCTTCATCCTGTGTGCGGCTGATCTCGATCATCGACTTGGCTGCGGGATGCTGGACCTGGATCTGTTACCATGGAGACGCAGGTCCTTAGCAACAACAATATTAAGCAGCTTGTACGTTTGATTCCACTCTGAAGGTCAGCTCACCTCTCTGAGGATGGCGTTTCCATCGTTGGTCATCACGATTCCTCCCATGGGGTCGAGCAACATCTACACACACACACACACACACACACGTACACACACACACACACACACACACACACACACACACACACACACACAATGAGTCAATTAACAGAAAAGTATTCACTGTTTTGATGATGAATTGTTTGTTACGCTAAAGTTCTGTGCTTTCAGCTTCTAAATATCTTTAAAATGATTCAGTTACGAAGTGAATCGACAGTTAAAACCCCCAAGATGCACCTGTGACAGTGAAGCCAACATGTCACTGTAGACGTGAGAAACGGCGTGGCTCGTTTACGCTGCAGCAGGAAACTGAACCAGTCGGTTTCTGTTCGCGTACAAACATCTGACCGAGCCACAGACTGTAAATAAAGATGGCCGCCGCGTCTCCTCTTCCTGCCGCTGCGCTAAATGAAGCCAAAATATCCGGATACGGGAGCCGCCATCTTGGCTGGTGACGTCGTTTGGAGCCAGAGTCTGCGCAGCAGTGATCGGGGGTGGAGCCGCGGTATCGAGGCCCCGCCCACCCACCCGGCAGACCCAATCGCGAGCCGGCCTCAGCTGTCAATCATGACGTGAAACCCCGTTTTTATAGCATCAGATAACGAATTAAAACCAAACTCATCAGAAACACGAACACGTGAACAAACAAACAGCGTGAGGAGAGCGAGCTGAACTGACAGAAAGCATCTCTGGGATGTCCCATCCGCTAACATGGAGGGGGCGGGGCTTATGAGCTGTACTGCAGCCCGCCACCAGGGGGCGGTCCAGACGTTCTGCTTCAGTTCTGGGCAGCTGACACGTCGTCCATCTTTATAAACAGTCTGCGGGTCAAACAGCTCGCATACGGCCTGAAGTCTGAATTCAACAGTTTGTCAGAAGGTTTCTCACCTTCATCATGGCCCGCGGGCCGAGGCACGTCCTGATCACATCTGCGATGGTCTGAAACACACACACACACACACACGAAGAAAGAAAGGTTTTACATTCAGTGTCTCTAAGCAGCTGCATAGCTGTGACATCATTCGTGCACCGGTTGCGACCAGTTGAAATCAAAGAGGGATTTTTGTTCACTTGTTGCATTTGAATAATTTACAGGAAAGAAGCAGAAAGTCTGAAAATATAAACAAGTTTGTGTAACTGGCGCTTTCGTCTCACGACCCCCCAGAGCGATCGTGGGACCCTCGCGGGTCCCGACCCTCAGGTTGGTCCCTGTGCGGCAGAAACTGACCTTCGCGGCGCTGATGTTTCCCGTCTGGACTTTCCGTCCTGACTCTCTCTTTACGTTCTGGTCTGCAGAGAAAACAGAGACAGGAAGTTGAACTCACGTCTACGTTATTGATTCAGTTCCAACTTTAGCGTAGCATTCATTGATTATTCTACAGTCTCATGAATAGTTCTTAATTAGACGTTTCTGAACCAGACACAGGAACACGTCAGCTGATCATGACTAGATACCAGCGGGGCCGGCGTCTGAGACTGAACTGGTCTCAGCTGATCCACTGGATCCCACAGAACGCACTGACCCTTTATCAGACACTTAATCAGCAACAGTTCAGATAATCACAACTCTTTTTCTACGGAGAGTTCCCACATCAGACCTGAGGATCCAGCACCCGGGTCCGGACCTCTGGAAACAGTTTTTAAATGTATTTTGTGGCGCTTTGAGCTCCACGAGCCGAGCGCCGTGTAGTCCCGTTGTATTCAAACACGCAGACGTCTCCGAAACGATCCACATGATAAACGGCTACCGCTCAGAGGAATCTGCGGCTGTGATTTGGGGTGAACTGTCCCTTTAACCTGAAGGCGTCACTGGACTCAAACTGGGACCCTTCGGACTACTGGCTGATCAATGAATCAGAGAACAGCCCCACCTGATGACAAACCATCATCAGTAATGTGAAGTAATTACGACCAAGCAGGTAATTAGGTTTTTATTACACTCAAAACTAAACATTTTACACACAATAAAACACGTTATTTAATTTATGTTTTAGCATAACATGATAATCAATAACCGGTTCCATCAATAACTCATCAATATAGCATGAAATCGATCAGAGGGTGTGGCTGCCTCAACATCGCATCATTAAAACTGCGAACACAAGTGAGCTAACGTTAGCACTGCTAGCTCACGTTAGCACTGCTAGCTCACGTTAGCACTGCTAGCTCACGTTAGCACTGCTAGCTCACAGAGATTCATCTCCACGCTGCTGCTGAGTCACATCCAGCTCTGCTGTCTTCATCACAAACACCGCTAAAGCGTTAGCATTAAATACACTCTGATGGTGCGTGAAACAAGCGTTAGCCTGCTAGCGAGCTAACTACATTTTCATGCTGAGTAACGAGGGTAAGTCAGCTTAGCTTAGCATCTCGACATGCTACCCGTTGGCTCTGAACACATACGACACGAGCTAACGATGCTAACACCGGCAGGACCTAGCCGTCAGCTCGTTGTCTGTAGGCGGGGATGCTAACAGTTAGCCGGTTAGCACACAGACAGTTGGTCGGAGGAAGCACATGCTCCGCCGCTGGTTAGCTACCGGTCTCCGCTTTGTGTCGCAGCCGGGCCGCTCTGACGGTAAACGGCTACAAACCGGGGATGTTACGGTAACAAGCAGCCGCCATGTTAAAACAAAAAGCGTAACGCTGAAGTTTAAATATTTTTCGGATACTTACTGAGCACAAAGACCTGCTGGCCGAACATTTTGACAGCGCGAGCCGAGCAGCAGCGTCCTGGAAGGTTCTGGGAGGCGCGAGAGGAAGGAGGGCTCAACGGCAGGGGCGGGAAGACAACCACAGGCCTGACCAATCAGCTGACAGGACGAGTGTGACAGACAGGCGCTTCCACCAGTTAAATCAATGAGGCGAAAGAAGAAATAGAGCCTCAGCCTTTTATGGTGAAAACTAACCAGACTTCATTTAGATTTCTGAAGATTGTATTTTTATTAAATTGTTAGTTAAAAGTTTTTATTTTTCTAAATAAAAACACAAATTATATTAATGGATCTATATAACTTGTCTATGAAGACCAGCAGTATGTAAAAATAAAAGTATTTATACCAAACGTCTTTTTATTACTATTCATAAATACACAGAAATTGGAACTGGGATGTTATTTTAAACACTGATGTATTTCTCAGGTTTTTGTGTTTTTTCGTCTCTGTGGTGCAACCACATTTGTTTTATGTTACTTGTTTTATTTAGAAAGATACATGATGGATGGTGGAGCGGGTCAGGCTCACCTGGTCTCTCAACACCAGCTCTGCAGCTACAAACACAGCAACGCCTCCACTTCCTGCAGAGCCTGCAGAGCCAGGCCGCCGCCGCTACATCACTGCGGGAACCGCGGACTGAGGACCGCCAGAAGATCTTAGGGTCCCTCCTCCATCCAGGACACCTTCCAGAGGCGGCGTGCACGCAGGACCCGTCCCACAGAGGCTGCTCTCACACACACACACACAGCTCGCACACACACACACACACACACAGCTCGCACACACACACAGCTCTCACACACACACACAGCTCTCTCACACACACACACACAGCTCTCTCACACACACACACACACAGCTCTCTCACACACACAGCTCTCACACACACACACACAGCTCTCTCACACACACACACACAGCTCTCTCACACACACACACACAGCTCTCTCACACACACAGCTCTCACACACACACACACAGCTCTCTCACACACACACACACACACACAGCTCTCACACACACACACACACACACAGCTCTCACACACACACACACAGCTCTCTCACACACACACACACACACACTCTCTCACACACACACACAGCTCTCACACACACAGCTCTCACACACACACACAGCTCTCTCACACACACACACAGCTCTCTCACACACACACACACAGCTCTCTCTCACACACACACAGCTCTCTCACACACACACACTCTCACACACACACAGCTCTCACACACACACACAGCTCTCTCACACACACACACAGCACACACACACACACACACAGCTCTCTCACACACACACACACACACAGCTCTCTCACACACACACACACACACTCTCACACACACACACACACAGCTCACACACACACACAGCTCTCACACACACACACACACACACACACACAGCTCTCACACACACACACACAGCTCTCTCACACACACACAGCTCTCACACACACACACACAGCTCTCACACACACACACACAGCTCGCACACACACACACACAGCTCTCACACACACACACACACACACAGCTCTCTCACACACACACAGCTCTCACACACACACACACACAGCTCTCTCACACACACACACACAGCTCTCACACACACACACACACAGCTCTCACACACACACACACAGCTCTCACACACACACACAGCTCTCACACACACACACAGCTCTCACACACACACACAGCTCTCACACACACACACACACAGCTCTCTCACACACACACACAGCTCTCTCACACACACACACACACAGCTCTCTCACACACACACACACACAGCTCTCTCACACACACACACAGCTCTCACACACACACACACACACACACACACAGCTCTCTCACACACACACACAGCTCTCTCACACACACACACACAGCTCTCTCACACACACACACAGCTCTCACACACACACACAGCTCTCACACACACACACAGCTCTCTCACACACACACACAGCTCTCTCACACACACAGCTCTCTCACACACACACACACAGCTCTCTCACACACACAGCTCTCTCACACACACACACACACACAGCTCTCACACACACACACAGCTCTCACACACACACACAGCTCTCACACACACACAGCTCTCTCTCACACACACACAGCTCTCTCACACACACACACAGCTCTCTCACACACACACACACAGCTCTCTCACACACACACACAGCTCTCACACACACACACACACACACAGCTCTCACACACACACACAGTTCTCACACACACAGCTCTCACACACACACACACAGCTCACACACACACACACATACACAGCTCACACACACACACACACAGACACACACACACGCACACACAGCTCACACACACAGCTCACACACACACACACACACACACACACAGCAGCACACACACGCACACACAGCTCTCTCACACACACACACAGCTCTCTCACACACACACACAGCTCTCTCACACACACACACACAGCTCTCTCACACACACACACACAGCTCTCACACACACACACACAGTTCTCACACACACAGCTCTCACACACACACACACAGCTCTCACACACACACACACACAGCTCACACACACACACACATACACAGCTCTCACACACACACACACAGTTCTCACACACACAGCTCTCACACACACACACAGCTCTCACACACACACACACAGCTCACACACACACACACACACTCACACACACACACACACACAGACACACACACACACGCACACACAGCTCACACACACAGCTCACACACACACACGGCTCACACACACACACACACAGCTCACACACACGCACACACAGCTCTCTCACACACACACAGCTCTCACACACACACACACAGCTCTCACACACGCACAGCTCTCACACACGCACAGCTCTCACACACGCACAGCTCTCACACACACACACACAGCTCTCACACACACACACACAGCTCACACACACACACACACACAGCTCCTCACACACACACACACAGCTCTCTCTCACACACACACAGCTCTCACACACACACAGCTCTCACACACACACACAGCTCTCACACACACACACACACACAGCTCTCACACACACAGCTCTCACACACACACACACAGCTCTCACACACACACACACAGCTCTCACACACACACACAGACATCTCTCACACACACACACAGCTCTCACACACACACAGCTCTCACACACACACACAGCACAGCTCAAGAACACACACACTGCACACACAGCTCACACACACACACACACACACACGACTTCCTGCTCTTCTCTTCTTTCTTGCACAGCTCTCTGTATTCATCACGCTGTATTCATCAGCTGATGGGTGAACTTTTATTGATTGTCTATTTATAACGTTTGACTTTTTATTATTACATATTAGAAAATGTACAATTTAATTAATTGTCGTGGTTATTTGTTATTTCAGTTTTTATCATCAGATGTGAACAAATATGGTTTAATATTGTCACTCAAGAACCACAAACAGCTGACTTTAGCAGCTGAAGAGCAGCAGTTCGATAAACTGATCGTACGCGACGTTAAATCAGTGATCGGACGCTGTTTGATATCACAGGTTTATTAAATACTCGTCTTCAGTGAAACAGTAAAACAGTAATAAGGCTCAGAACATTTTCGCATCAGTTTGTCACAAAATGTACAAAGAGGCTCTGCTAACGTTCAAATAAATAAATAAGAAAAAAAGTTTGTCGTTTCCACAGATGATGAAATCAATAAATACGTTGCATTATTTTTGTGCATAAAATAAAAAAACAGTGCATGAAATTCCTGGTAGCTGAACTACTTTAAGTTCCTCTCTGAAAAGAGATTCAACAGTCAAGTAAAAACTGAGAAACAGACGTTCTGACATTTTAAAGACGCAACAACAAATCAAAAATCCTTGACAGATTAATCAATAATGAAAATGATCATCGGTTTGAACTAAAGGCGACAGGAGAGCTCTGATCCTTGAAACCTGAAATAAAGCAGATTACGGACGGTGTTCGTTTCGTTCTGTCGTAGATTTCAGAAGTGAAGTTATTTTACAGCGTGTGCATCTTCTGACATCAGGTAACCTCCGGGCTAAAACTCCTACCTGGTATTTCAGGTTGTCTTCTGTTTCCCGACTGTAACTCAACACAAATACTGAAACCTGAGCGTTTCATGCATGAGATCCAGCGTCTGCAATAGTTTGTCCACCAGAGCGCCGATACGTTTATTTTAACCGTAAAATGTCACAAACACTACGGAACAAATACAAACAAATAAACACGTTCATTGAGGGATTCTTTATGTGCTTGTTAAAAAACGAATATGAACTGATTTATTGTTATTGGTGTCGGCCTCAAATATTCAGTATCAGCCATTACTGATTGACTACGTTTCCCAGAGTGCCTTTCAACATCCTCAAGTTGGTGAGCAGCGACCACGGCCCCTTAATCCGCCACGACACGTCTCCAAACAGAATATCAAAATAAATAAAAACCTGTTTTCTAATGAATCAGCAGGCAGCCTGCTGATGCCATGTGTGACATCACGACGGACAATAACGGGAGAATCTGATTGGACTCAGCAGTGCAGCAGCTGACCATCCCTTCCTGTCTCAGGTCCAGGTTCAGGTCCTGGGGTCTCATTTATAAAACAGTGCGTGGGATCCTTACTAAAAGTGTACGTGCGCACAAAAGCCGAAAATGGCACCGCACACCTGCAGGCGACTTTCCCTTTATAAGTCAGTCCACAGGTGCGCAGGTGGATCAGCCTCTCACCCCGCCCTCCACACGCCCACACTCAACCGTAGACGGTCAACGCAGAGCACCACGTGAATACCGACGCATATAAACGAGCCTGCTTACCATGGCAACAGCAGCCGAGAGGAAGACGAAAAACGGACAGTTTCTGACGCAGAGGTGGCAGAGCTCGTGAGGTGGAGGTTACACAAACAAACAAGCAGGAGAAGAAGAACTTCTTCTTCTACCTTATCACCGTGTAGGCCCGTGCCTGCTAACGTTTCATATTAAGTTCAATTAAATGCGTGAGAGGCTTCAATTCACCACCTCAGCATCTGCGTCGCCAGTTTCCCGTCTCCAAAGTGTGCGAACGCACGGGTCAGAGTTTACGTACAGGCGCGCACGTTCGCCGTCAGGTTTGTTGTTATAGATCACAGCGATTGCGCGGGAAGCGGCGGACGCCTCTTTCAGCCCCCGTTTTGTGCGTAACGGTTATAAATGAGACCCCTGGTCTGTCAGCAGGATCAGGACTGTGTCCCCTCCTCTCTCTACGTGTCCGTTGTCATGGAGACCAGCTGGTTGTGTCCCTGTAGTCAGTCCTGATTGGTGGATGAAAATGTGTCAGAGTTCGTCCCTCGACCCGCTGAACACCAGACTG
>NC_058058.1:337500-410000 GCF_020085105.1 Siniperca chuatsi
TTGGCTGAAACCCCTGGATCAAGAGTGGGCTTTCACTTTCCGGCCGAGCTATTTAATCGGCGCACCGCTGCAGAGAGGAAACCAAATCACAGTGGAAAGCCGGCTCAGAGAAAGTTATTATACAGTCTGTAGTCATAGAGCATCTGTGGCCGGCGCGTTAAGTCGCCTGCATGGACACTCGGCATCTCAGCAGAGAAAAATAAAGAGAAGAGAGGAGTGTTCAGCTCGCGGTTTAAGACCACGAGCCAACAGCTGCAAAGTTCCTCCACCACAGTTAGACTCACGGCACTTTGTTGTTGTTTTGGACCAAACGAGAGGAGGATGTGGCGCTCGGATGTTTGAGCTGAGAGAGCAATCGGATCTCAATGTGGACACTGGAGACACATTAATACCAGGTGGAAATGTAATCAGGTTAAAATCATATCTAGATACAATCTGGATACGAGACGCATTTTAATGCCAGGTGTAAAGGGGGTCGATGTCATCACTGTAATCTGATTGGCTAACCATGTGTGAGGTCATACAGGTGAGCAGAGTGTAACTGACACGTTTTAAATACTTCATATGTTCGGACACACAAACTAGCATGATAAGACAAATTAGCCAGGTTCGGCCCAGTTTGGCCCGGTTACGTACGTGAACTCCTCTCTCATGGTGTATTTGTGGCCCAGTTTGGTCCGGATCGTGACGAATGGCAGCTCTCCTCCGTCTGACATCCCCAGACCGAAGTCGTCCTCCAGCTCAGACAGGAAGTCCTTCTTATTGGCTACTGAGAACGTCAGGCCCCGCCCAGTGTATTTAGACGCCACCTTCATCACCCTGGCAAAGAGACACAGGGGGCGGGGCTTAACTGCTAAAACTTTGTGTGTACCTGTGTGTGTTTACCTTTATTTTGTTTACCTGTATATGTATATTACCTGTACAGTATAGCCCATAGTGGGCTGGATTCCTGATTTGTTTAACTGAGTTAGGGTGAACGGTTGTTTGTCTGAGGAGATGCCATCGTCCACGGCGTCTCCTCGGGGGCGTGTCCTTTCACCGCTCCTCTACCGCCTTTATACTGATGATTGCCGCAGTCGGCATGACAGCTGACACATTTTACAATTTGCAGATGACTCTGCTATCGTCAGTCTCCTCCACTCCGATTAAAATGATCGCGGTCCTGTTGTAGACGAGTTTGTACACTGGTGTGATGTGGCGCTCCTGCATCTAAATGTGGCAAAGACGAAAGACATGCTCATTGATTTTAGGTCAAGCCCTCTGCTCCTCAGAGCTCTACCACCAGGGGCGGGTGGTCGAAGTTGTAGAAACATACAGGTACCTTGGTAGCTTGATTGACAATAAGTTGAATTTTAATTCCAACACAGAGATGCTTTGCAAAAAGGGCGAGCAGCAACTGTTCTGTCTTCGTAAACTGTCAAAGTCTGTCGTGGAAACGACTGTCATGACCCTCTTTTAAAACATTTTCTGTAATCTGCTGGTACGCCACCTCAGCGTCAAGGCCAAAAGTGCTCTTTCCAAAAGAGTGAATGTCAGCAGCAACATCTTAGTGTGCAGCAAAGAAACCTCACTGACCTGTTCAACAGACAGGTAGTGCAGCCCGCCTCCTTCCCTCTGAGCTTCAGATCCTACCTTCTGGCTCGCGGTTCAGATAAAGAGCAGAAGTTCCAGTAAACTCGTTCATTCCCATCGCCATTTCCCTTCTGAACTCAGGCCGGGGGGGGTCGGTGTTGTTGTTCTTTGATGACAGACATGCCGGCTATGTTGCTGACATAAGGTTGTACTTTCATATCCATGTTGTATTTATATCAGTGATTTATTTTAGTGATGTTGATCTTGATGTCCCGAAATTCAGCACTTCATTTATTCGTATTCTTGTGTGCAATCCAAGAAGGTCAACCTGGGACCTGTTGTTTCCCCCGAGTCCGCAGCATTCAGTGCCCCCCCTCTGTGCCCCCCCTTTTTGTATTTTACAGTCTTGTATCTATGTCTTGTTGCAAAAACCAAATGCCCTTCGGGACAAACAAAAGTTGAAAGTTGTATATGTGTTTACCTGTATGTGTGTTTACCTGTATGTGTGTTTACCTGTATATGTACAGTATGTCACCTGTATGTGTTCACCTGTATATGTGTTTACGTGTATATGTGTTTACCTGTATGTGTGTTTACCTGTATATGTACAGTATGTCACCTGTATGTGTTCACCTGTATGTGTGTTTACGTGTATATGTATGTTACCTGTATGTGTGTTCACCTGTATATGTGTTTACGTGTATATGTATGTTACCTGTATGTGTTTACCTCCCCCAGGATGTTGTTGTGCATGTTGACTGCAACAACATTTCCAACCAGTCCTCTGAATTACTGAACGTGGGCCTCGGCTCCCTCGCGGCTTACTCTTTATTAGCATCCCTCCCCACAATGCGTCGCTTTAGCTGCACGTTGAGTTTCCATACGTGGCTCAAATTAACCCGTACAGCCTGCAACATAGCTTTTATTGACAATTTTGATATCTTCTGGAAACATCCAGCTTTTTTCCGCCCTGATGGCCTAGGTTCACGCTGGCTGACAATGTTTTCTACTCAATCTGGACCTCGCACTGACCATCCCACATCGCATGTCGGTCTCATGTATAAAACAGTGCGTAGGATCCTTACTAAAAGTGTACGTGCGCACAAAAGCACCGCGTGTACGCTCACCTGCAGGCAACTTTCCCTTTATAAATCACAGTCCACCTGGAAATGTGCACATGTGGACACATTCTCCCGTCAGGTTTGTGTTTGTAGATCCCTCTTTCAGGCTCCGTTTTGTGCGTACGCGTAGTTATAAATGAGACCCCTGGTCATTTCCGGTCACCACAAGCAAACCTCTCCCTCCACTACAAACGAGGCTAGCTCCTCCTTGTGGCCGGGTGGGCTCCCTACTACAATCCCCCCAGTCTGTTTCTTCTTCCACTCCCATTCCCATAAACATCCCAGTCAGACTTACTGACCTGTGCTCACGCCCTCGTTATGGTCGCGATCGCCATGGTGCGCAAGTGATCCGCCACTTTGCTCGCAGCCCCAAAGCTTCCTGTGCTGATGACGACAGGGTGGCATCACCAATCGAAATGTGCTTGATTAATGCTCGCTCTGTAACGAACAAGGCTCACATACTAAATGACCTGTTTTACAGGGAAAATATGAAAATAAGTCTTATTCCTGACTGAAACCTGGCAACAGAACATGGAATTGATCCATTTAAATGAACTGTGGACTGTTCATTTCCTGGGACTGTGGAGGTCTCGCTGTGGTCAGAACAACAACGGTCTAAAGTTGGCCGGCTAAAGCTGTTTTATTGTGTTTTAATTTATCGACCTCCTGGTGCCGCAGGTCAGCTTTTATCTGAGTTTACAGACTTTCTGACTTCTATTATTAAGCTGGACAAAGTGTTAGTCGCTGATTTTAACCTGCACATCAATGAAGCCACACACTGTGTAGCCCCTGAATTTCTTAATATTACTGATCAAGCGAGATGTTTCCGACGCCTGTTTGCGCATGTTTTTTCTCTGGGACTGGATATTGATCGTATCCGTTGTGAGGACCTACTGATCAGTGATCTAAGGTTGTCACGATACCAGAATTGTAAACTTCGATACAATGCTAGTTTTAACAAAACGATACTCGGTACCTCTTTCGATACCACGGCACAAAGAAAAGAAGTCCTGCTGAATTAGAGATGCTTACACACGCCTTTATCTCTAATCTCGCATTATTGTAACGCACTTGTCTCCTCACGGGCAATCCCGAACGCTGCCGCAGGATTACGCACTAGGTCAAACAGCCGGTCTCACATTACCGCTCTACTCACATCTCTTCACTGCTGCATCCAGGATCCATCCAGGATCCAGTTTAAACATCTCACTATAATTAACAGAGCATTGCACGGTCGCACCGCGACACGTGGCTGAACTACTTCGCCCGACTCATCCGCCCGCCCTCTGTCCCACGCACTCGCCTTAAGCCCCGTGGTGATCGAGACTGTGGCACCTAAACTACTGAATCCCAGGCCCGCACCCTCACGGCCTGCTGGCTCTGTGGACCCTTTAAAAAGGCAGCTAAAGACGTACCTGTGTAGACAGGCGTCTGGGTAACCTGTACGCACCAGGTCTGCGTGTATTTATTGTGTATTTTTTATTATGTATTGTGTTTTTAGTTTCGCACTTTTCAACACGTGGCTCAGGTGTATAATGCTTTTGTAAAGCACTTCGTGACATATGTCTGTGATACATACATTTTACTTACTTACGTTACCTGTATATCTGTTCACCTGTATACGTATGTTACCTGTATATCTGTTCACCTGTATATGTATGTTACCTGTATATCTGTTCACCTGTATATGTATGTTACCTGTATATCTGTTCACCTGTATACGTATGTTACCTGTATATCTGTTCACCTGTATCACGTGTATGTACCTGTATATCTGTTCACCTGTATATGTATGTTACCTGTATATCTGTTCACCTGTATACGTATGTTACCTGTATATCTGTTCACCTGTATATGTATGTTACCTGTATATCTGTTCACCTGTATATGTATGTTACCTGTGCACGTGTTTACCTGTATATCTGTTCACCTGTATACGTATGTTACCTGTATATCTGTTCACCTGTATACGTATGTTACCTGTATATCTGTTCACCTGTATATGTATGTTACCTTTATATCTGTTCACCTGTATATGTATGTTACCTGTATATCTGTTCACCTGTATATGTATGTTACCTGTATATCTGTTCACCTGTATATGTATGTTACCTGTATATCTGTTCACCTGTATATGTATGTTACCTGTATATCTGTTCACCTGTATATGTATGTTACCTGTATATCTGTTCACCTGTATACGTATGTTACCTGTATATCTGTTCACCTGTATATGTATGTTACCTGTGCACGTGTTTACCTGTTCCTCCAGTAGTTGGACCCACGGGTGTTGTGATGGTAGTCGATGTCGTAGTACGCTGTCAGCAGGTCACGAACTCTCAGACGATCTCTGTTCTCCGCAGACATGTGAGGACACAGACCGTAACTACAGACAGACAGGTAGAGAGAGAGACAGGTACTTACGCTGATGTCCACTAGGTGCTGCTGTGAAACTCTGATTGTACTGAAGTGAAAGCGAAAACTTACATGTGATCTCTGATGAAGCGTCTCAGAGATCCGATGGTCAGATAATCTGTGAAGACGACGACGCTGTCCTCAAACATATTGGTCAGTCTGGGAGGTCTGAACAACAACACACACCTGACAACACACACACACACACACACACACACACACACACACGCACACACACACGCACGCACGCACGCACGCACACACACACACACACACACACACACACACACACACACACACGCACGCACGCACGCACGCACACACACACACACACACACACACACACACACACACACACACACACACACACACACACACACACACACACACACACACACCAGGAATGAGGACAGCTGACGGATGATCTTTTAAACTCTGAAACAGTTTTTTTGGTTTTCAGGTAAAGTGAAAAGAAAATACTTTTACACATTTTTATAACATAATAATTTTAAAGTTTACGGTTAATGCAACTAGCCTGGTTCGACCTGGTTCGACCTGGTTCGGTGGTTCGGCCTGGTTCGGCCCAGGTACATACACAAACTCTTCTCTCATGGCGTATTATGTGTTTCTGTGTGTGTTTTGTAAACTCACTCAGAGTTAACGCCGTACTCCTTCCCCAGCTTCAGATCGGTAGCGTGAGCGAATCTGAACTGTTCTCTCAGCAGACCTGCAGCTCTCAGAAACTCTGACAGGTGAGACCTGTCTTCACCTGAAAACACACCTGAGACACACACACACACACACAACATAAAGTATTGTAAAGTAACAAAATGTAAAGTAACGTATGACACTGCATGTCATGCTACATGCCATGATGCTTAACACGCTATGACACATAATGTAACATTATGTAATGTTACGCAGTGTAAAGAAATGTAATGTAAACTGACATAATGCCATCTTAAGTAAGACAGCATCATGTAATATATAGTCACATAAAGTAATGTTATGTTGTGTAATGTAAAGTAGCTTGATGTAAAGTCATGTAACACGTAAGGTAACAGCGAAAAGAGCTGTCAGACGAAAAGTAACGTGTTTACACTGAAAACAATGGAGGCAACGTAATGTAAAGTACCTGAAGTAACATAAAAATAACGTAAAGTAATGTAACGTAATGTAATGTACCGTAAAGTAACATAACGTAAAGTAACATAACGTACCGTAAAGTAACGTAATGTAAAGTAACGTAAAGTAACATAACGTAAAGTAACATAACGTACCGTAAAGTAACGTAACATAATGTAACGTAAAGTAACATAACGTACCGTAAAGTAATGTAATGTAAAGTAACGTAAAGTAACATAACGTAAAGTAACGTAGCATAAAGTAACGTAAAGTAATGTAAAGTAGCGTAAAGTTACTTAATGTAAAGTAACATAGCATAATGTTAAGTAACATAGTGTAAAGTAATGTAAAGTAACGTAAAATAACAATGTAAAGTAACGTAGCATAAAGTTATGTAACGTAAAGTAACTTAACGTAAAGTAACATAATGTAAAGTAACGTAAAGTAACATAACGTAAAGTAACATAACGTAACGTAACTTAACATAAAATAACTTAACGTAAAGTAACGTAGCATAAAGTTATGTAACGTAAAGTAACTTAACGTAAAAGAACATTAAAGTATCGTACCGATGATACTGGCATCATAGTGGTTGATGAAGGTCTGCAGGTCTTCTTCAGTCTTCAGGTGAACTGAGTCTGGACCGGTCTGCTTCTTCATGTATTGATAGATCCCATCTGAACACACACACACACACACACAGTGTTCAACACACTTGTTTGTTTGTTTATTTGTTTGTGTTTTTTTGTTTGTTTTACCTGCAGTGCGAGGTCCGTCGTATGGGGCGGAGTCTTTTCCATTCCTGAAGATCTTCAGAGTGGGATAACCAGACACCCCGAAACGACCACAGGTCTCTGAGTGAGCGGTACAGTCCACCTGCGACAGGTGAGAGAGGGAGAGAGAGAGACAGGTGATCCAGGCTGTGTGAGTCAGTCAAATCTGCAATGCTCTTTACAGCTACTGCAACTGCTGTTTGGTCAATTAAAAGACGTAGATATGACGTTTAGAAATTAATTTCACAACCACTACAACTAAAAGAAAAACTGTGATTTCACTTCAGCTTCTGTCGTTTTCAGTGAGCTTGGCATTTGCCTCCTTCGCAAGCGACAAAATGAGGCTCCGTGTATCCGTTTCCTCCATCTTAGGTAACGTGGGTCCGTGTTAGCTAGGTTAAACGTCTACACCGTTGTCGCATGAATTAGGCTCATGTTCCAAAACAAATCCAAAGGCAAATTGTTAATTACGTTGTGGTTATGACAGCATTAGCCTTGCTAATATTATCTTAGCATAAAGAAAATGGAACCATCGGGGCTAACGTAAACGTTAAGTTGGCACTTCGGCTGAGGAGCTCAACTTATGTTGTAATCGTCTGCAAAAATGGTGACGTTAGTAACGTTAAACGAGTCATCCCGGAGCCATAACATCAGAAACGTTGTACCGGTGCGATTTGGAATGACAAGTACGCTAACAACGTTAAACTCCAGGAAATAACGTTAGCTAGGCAGTCAAAAACTGACCCCCGAGAGACGCCCCCTTCAGGCTTCAGTCTTCTCAGGTGCGATGCACGAGCCAAGCGCAGCAGCCAGGAGCCCCCCGCCCAAACTCACGGGACGACATGAATCACGCAAACGACCCATTCTGGATTCAAAACGGCGATATTCGCAGAAAGGTGACAAGTTTGCAGAACAGTAGAGCAGCCTGCAGCGCCTGACATCAGCCCAGCGGACACAGAAGCTACTGGGACAAGTTTAATTAAACTGCAGAAAATCAAACTTAAAATAAGCTCCCCATTTACAAAAGTGGAGTTTCTTAAAATAATAAGTTGAATTATTAAGTCTGATCATGTGTTGAATTTGATTTACAAAATCATTCATCTGTTTTAAGACTTTTCATTGGCCTGACACAATGTAAACAGAGTTTTCATTATAATTATCATTAATAATAAGAATGATGATGATGATGATGATGATGTTACCTTTGCTAGCTGGACGGTTCCCTTCAGTCTGGTCGCTGCTTTCTCAAACTCTGGAGCTAACTTCTTACAGTGACCACACCTGGAGGAGGAGAGGTGAGGAAACAAAGGAGGGAGGTGAAGGAAAGATGTTTTTTAAAGGAAGGACATGAAAAAGGAGAGAAACAAGTTAAGGATGAGGGAAGGAAGTATGGAAGATGGAAATGTGGAAAGAATTAGAGAGGAGAGGGTGAAAGGAAAGAAGGAAGCACATGGGGATGAATGTCCGCCATTATCTACATCACAACATTAAAAGCGACCCATAAGCTGGCTGTTATCTGTTTATTTTGTGAGCTAGCTGTGCTAACGCTAACGTCCCCGCTCCGTTACCATGGAGCGTAGAATTTCACCAGCATGGTCTCGTGCTCCGTTGCCAGGTAGTCGAAGTCCGCGTCACCGAGCTCGAGCACGTCTCTGCGCGAGGACACCGCGGCGGGAAAGCAAGACAACAGCGCGAACGTGACGGCGGGAAGAACGCGGACAGCGGCCGCCATGATGGAGGGAAACGATCAACGATTTCAGATGGAAAAATGACAAAATATGAAGGAGACGGTGACGTTTTACACCGAGGAGACCCTCCGCACCGCCGTCAGGGTGAAGGTAGTCTAAAGAACTAACGTTTCCGGTCATAGATTCCAAAATAAAATCCGTATATGGAACATAAGTCAAGTATTTTAAAGTCCACGAGTGAACAAATTATAAATCTGTAAAGGAAAATCAAATCTTGGTAACATTTCGCTCTTTCTCACACCAGTAGGACACTAAATGACCCTATTTCAATTCATAGGTGACAGCTGGTGCTTTTATTGTGACGGCAGGATAAGTCGAGCATCTCTCCTCTCTCTCCAGCTGTCAGATGAAAGGCGGGACGTAAAGAGAAAATACCGGAAAGCTGCTCTCTGATTGGTTCACAGCGGTTAGAGGTGACGTGTGTAGCCGTCTCATTGATCCAATAACCTGTCAATCACAAAGCGTCACCGCCGCCGCCCCCTGTTTGATGCTTTTAATAAACTCCTGGGAGGTTTCTGCCATTTATTGTTTTATTATCTGTTCGATAGAAAACCGATATTTTACGTTAAAACTCAATAATTCATTTCTACTCCCTTTAATACTAACATTAATTCCCTTTAATATTTGCACCATATTTGTACATTTTATACAATTGTATCTACCTATTTATCCATCCAGCAGAATCAGAAATACTTTATTGATTATTGATTATCTTTTGTTGTATAGCGTTTTTGATATTGTGTTATTTATGTGTATCATGTTGAACTGATGTTGGAGCTTCGTGAACCAAAAATACAACAGAGAAAGTTTGATTTGTGCACTTTGTGAAGACAGCTTTCTCTTCTGCGCTCAAACTTTATTTCCAGATTTGTGGTTTTATGAAAAACTTAATTAAATAAAAATAAACGGACCCTTCAGCTGGTTTACAGGCGACCCTGATGTGCTGATCCTCATCCAGAACCTCAACACTTGAATCTGGTCCGTCTGAGGAAACGAGATGCTCACAGTTTGAACTATCTCCAGGAAAACAACGGCAGATATATCGCAACTCTTTTCAAACATTTTCAGGTTATAAAACTGAATGTTGGTGAAATGATTTATTACATTGGTTAAAAAAGGAAAGTTCTTTGAAGTTGATTAGTGAGAGCCTTATATTACATTTCATCACGTTAATATTACAAGCTTTACGTACTGGATTTATTGTGATATTCACATATAATGCCGTTTCTACTTTTTACAAATGTCAGAAATGTAACCGACGAAAGGAATCTGTAGCGAGAGACCGTGATGTTTGTATGAAACACCCGTCAGTCTTTCCTCTGTGACGCGCTGGTCAAACAAAGACTCGTCCCCCCACAATGCACCACACAGCGCCACAGGAAGTCGCTCCTGCCTGTAAGGGTCAGTCTGTGTGACCCGAAGTCACTGAACTGGACACTGATCATTAATATGTTTAAATAATAACATTTAAACATAAAGCGTCCTCGCACAGGACTCCAGTTCCTGAGCTGAAAGGTTCACAGTGACTCTACTTGTTTTATTAACAGAACAGCTGATGATGCCGATAATAATAATAATAATAATAATAACTTCTGTCAACATGAAGCCTGCTGATGTTATTTATATTATATATCTGGATCTGTTTGTTGTTTAGAGAGTTTATTAACTGAGTTACCGGGACGGTGTTTTTAACTATTTAAGAACCACCTGTATGTTTCTAATGTGATGATCACAGAAACTCATTAGCCAATAAATATCGATCGCTGTTCTCCCTCCAGTCCAGCAGGGTTCGCTGTTCGCTTCGCTGCCGTCCGGGCGAAGCGTCGTCGACGCGGAACTCCGTGTGTGTTTACGTCCCCGCTGGCTCTTTGTCCGCAGAACCGGGGGACGATGTGCGCCGTGCAGCTGCTGCGGGTGTCGGTACAGGAGCGGATCAGCGCCGCCGCGGAAGACTTTCTGCTGCGGGTGGAAAAAGGACGAGAAGCGGCTGAAATCCCGGCGCTGAGAGCGCTGCTCACCGAGCGGCTCGCGGCGGCTGCGGAGGAGATCGTCGGGCTGTTTGAGGAAACGGTGGCGGAGTACGAAGACAGAGCCGAGCGGTCAGAGCGGGAGATCCGCCGCCAGAGGAGGCTGCTCGATGCCGTGCTGAAGCCCGAAGTCAGGCTGCACAGAGCAGGTCAGTCCCCGCTCCCCGCGCCCGGAGGACCCGGAGCGCCCGGAGGCGGCAGACGCACGCTGACTGACACTTCCGCTCTACTTCAAAATAAAAGCCCTGTCAGCCAAAGTGGAGTAGTCAGAAAAAGAATGGATGGCAGTTTAAATGATTCAGTTATTTAAATCACACATGCTGTGAAACTAAAACCTGGAGCAGTTTGCTGATTAACCAATGAGTCGATCGACAGAAAATTCACCAGAACTAATCGTATAATCCATTAACCACTTACGTCACGTTTTAGGTAAAAATCCCTTTCCTCCCTCTCAAATGTGAATATTCGCTTAATATCTGAATTTCTTTGGGTTTTGGACTGTTGGTCGTCACTTTGGACTCTCAGATACTGAGATTAACATTTTTCACTATTTTCTGACATTTTATACACCAGATGATTAATCGATTAATCGACGATGAAAATAATCGTTAGCTGCAGTGAAACACAAGTGGACTGTTGCAACGTTTAAACCTGTTTACTGTAAAACCTGTGTGTTACAGCTCAGTTCTCCGTCCTACATCACTATGTTTCTGAACAAAGACCGGAATATGTGAAGGGTATTTGTGATAACTGACTGTGGTCTGTAGCGAGAGAGCAGTTTCCTACCCGGGACTCGAACCTGGGCCGCTGCGGTATGGGCTCAGCCTTGTACATGGGGCGTGCAGGTGAGCTACCGGGCCGCCCCAACTAGGATTCTGTTTTGCACAAAGAAGTCAAGTTACTACAGGAAGTCAGGGTTAGGGTTAAGTCGTTACCCGAGGGGTGTATTACGTAGCGGGTTCGACAAAACCTAAAACCCCAATCAGAGAGAACGGGCATCACGACGGTGGTGACCATCTTACTGCGTTAACCAGGTTTTCTTCATCGCGCTCTGTGCGCCTTCCCATAAAAGGGGGCGTTTAACGCGTCACCTGACTCTTCTTCCACACAAAATGGACCAATCGCGTGCCGCCTACAGTCGAGACGAACAGGTCGTTATAACGGAGAGCTGATTTTCAGATTTCCTGCATCCCCGACTGAATGCATGCATGTTTCCATGGCAACGCGACGCGTGCAGTTTGCGAACAGTAAGTACGCGGCTTCGTTCGGCTCGACGCGTTTCACATGTAACGTTTTCCCTCAGCTGAGACTCTCTCTCGCTCAGAGAACAGAAGCAGTGACATTCAAACCCAAAGTGTGAACGTAACCTCCTCCGGAGCGGGTCAGGTGTGCGGCATCAGTTACCACGGTGATCTAGCAGGTTAAAAGAGAGCCACCTTCGTGACGCTGAAAACTCTGGCGTTAGGCTCGACGTACCTCGCTAACCCATTAATCTCGCTTCGCAGTTCACCCTCAGGTCACCAGAGTCCATGTAAACAAGTTTCCAGGTGTGTCAGTGTTCATCAGGTGTTGTTTTGTCTCCTCAGAGTCTCTGCAGACAGTGACCCTGAACCACACAGAGCTCCAGCCTCCAGTCGACCCTGCAGACCTGAACCAGACAGAAGCTGAACGAGTCGACAGCGATGCTTCCTGCCGGCCGACGCCACGCTCTCCCTCACCCACCTTCCACCCGCCTGTCTCACCGAGCAGCTCGGCCGTCCACAGCGACGACGATCTGGACAGCGACTGGACCACAAAGAGTCGGACTCTCAGACCCCCGGGGAAACAGAAGAGAGGACGACCGCCGCTCGCCATCAGAAACAAGCGGAAGAGGTCGACTCCAGCTCAGAGTCTCATCTGTCACGTGTGTGGACGCTCTCTGCAGGGGAAAGGCTTCCTGCTCAAACACGTCCTGCAGGTCTGCGCCAAGGACCCGGACTGTCGCTGTGGCTTCTGCGGCGAGCGACTAGACTCTGCTGCCGACCTGACGGCTCACCTGCAAACACACCAGGAGAAGAGTAAAACCTGCTCCTTCTGCGGGAAAACCTTCCAGTCGATTCTGGCGCAGGAGCTGCACGTGCGGCTACACACCGGAGAGAAACCGTACAGCTGCGATGTCTGCGGTAAGAAGTTCAGCCAGAAGGGAAACCTGACGTCACACATGCGCGTCCACGCCGCAGAGAAACCCTTCAAATGTAAAGAGTGCAGCCGGGCCTTCTGTCACATGACGTCTTTAGAGCGACATATGCAGGAGCACAGCGGCGAGGAGGTGCACACCTGCAGCGTCTGCGGTCAGGAGTTCAGGAAGCGACGCAGCCTCCGACGACACATGGCGACTCATCAAAAGGACGCTGCCAACAAACTGAAGAGATGCCGCAGCTCTGCGCCATCCTACCGCTGTAAAGTATGCGGGGACGCCTTCGACAAGCGGACTTTCTTGGTGAAACATGTGGAGACTCACCTGCAGGACCCGGACTGTTGCTGCGGACTCTGCGGACACCAGTACGAGTCCGCCGCCTGCCTCGACGCTCACCTGCGATCCCACCGCGAGATCGGCAACACCTGCCACATCTGCGGGAAGTGCTTCCCGGCTCATGCAGCGCTGGAAATGCACATGAGGATCCACACCGGAGAGAAACCGTACACCTGCAGCTTTTGTGGGAAGGCCTTCAACCAGAGCGGCAACCTGAAGACACACCTGAAGATCCATACCGGTGAGAGGGCGTTCTCCTGTAGCCTCTGCGGGAAGGGCTTCACCCAGAAACAGACTCTGGACACTCATGTCCGCTTCCACAACAAGGAGAGAGCGCTTCCTGTGCCAGGTGTGTGGGAAAGGCTTCATGCAGGACGTGGACCTGAAGAGACACATGCTGATCCACACCGGAGAGAAACCGTACGGCTGCAGGGTGTGCGGGAAGAGCTTCCAGGCCAAACGATCGCTCAACGGACACCTCAAAGTCCACACCGCGAGGGGGGTGGGACCGGAGCTGGATCACACCTTAGAGCAGCAGAGGATGGACAGTTTCTACTCGGGCTTTATCCAGCTGTAGAGGCCCGGGGGCGGGGTTTAAAAGACCAGACTGGTGTTTTTGCATGTGTTAGCCAGTTAGAGACTAATAACTCACCTGTTGATGTAACTGTTGACTTGTAGACCTGGAGTCAAACCAACAATATTCAACTTTGGTTTTAGGTCCCAAACAACTTCACTTAGAACTTCCCTGTCAATAACGGAGCGGAGTTTCCTTTAAAAAGTCTCAGAACCTCTGAGTTAGTGCTGCTTCTTAAACCTCAGTACTGTTGCTGGCTGAAATGTGTCCGTAGCACCGAGTATCAAAACCTGTCAAGTACTGAAAGTGGACAGTTAATGTCTGGTCAGAAGCATTCAGTCACGGCACTGCCGGGGACACAATTATAAACCCCGATCGATACTGGATCTTAAAGGTCGATCAGTATGTGAAAGTTAAAAAATCACAAAATGATGTACATTTTATTACCATAAACACAGAATATAAACAAACATTTCTGATTTGGATCCCTAAATGTGGGTCTCAAAGAATTGTGATCAGCGTGCAGAACACATGAAAGCACATGTTTGGTTCAGGACTGGACTGCAGCAGCTCATAAATCCATCTCTAGGTTTGAACGTAAAGTCCTTCTTAAGTTCTTAGCAGGGATGGAAAGAGTACTAGAATGTTTTACTCAAGTAAAAGTACATGTGTAAAAATGTACTTGGATAACAGTAAAAAGTAGGTCAGTTAAAATGTTCTCTGAGTAAATATTAGTGCGTTACATTTTTAAAAAGGAGAGGAGGTAAAGAAAAATGTGTATGTGATGATGATGTTAAAGGTGGCACTATTAAACGAGTCACTAGAATTAACAGAAAAGAGACAAAACTCAGACAATTAAACAAAAATGGCCGACAGTAAATAACACATTTTATCAGGCTACAGAAATTAAGTAACAGCAGAATAAAACATCACCAAGGCAACAGAGACGTATAAACAATATATTGTGTCACATTCACAATCGTACGTCTAGTGAAATTCGTTCTCTGCATTTAACCCATCCAGTAGGCTGCTGCTGTGCAGGCCAGGGCCAGGGCCTGAGCCAGGGCCAGCAGCGCCTGGGCCAGCAGAGCCAGGGCCAGCAGGGCCAGGGCCTGAGCCAGGGCCAGCAGCGCCAGGGCCAGCAGGGCCTGAGCCAGGGCCAGCAGGGCCAGCAGCGCCAGGGCCAGCAGCGCCAGGGCCAGCAGCGCCAGGGCCAGCAGCGCCAGGGCCCGAGCCAGGGCCAGCAGAGCCAGGGCCTGGGCCAGAACCAGAGCCAGGGCCAGCAGGGCCAGGGGCTGGGCCAGCAGAGCCAGGGCCTGAGCCAGGGCCAGCAGGGCCAGGGGCTGGGCCAGCAGAGCCAGGGCCTGAGCCAGGGCCAGGGCCACCAGTCAAGGAGGCAACCTGATATACATGTTACTGATGGTGGTGGAAACGTAAACACAGCAAGAACTTGCAAACTCACACAGAAAGGCCGGGATCCGAACTGTGAGGCGACTCTGCTAACCACTAAGCAGGCAGACAGGTGCTCACAGACAGACAGGTGCTCACAGACAGGTGCGCACAGGCAAACAGGTGCGCACAGGCAGACAGGTGCGCACAGGCAAACAGGTGCGCACAGGCAGACAGGTGCGCACAGACAAACAGGTGCGCAGGCAGACAGGTGCTCACAGACAGACAGGTGCTCACAGGCAGACAGGTGCTCACAGACAGACAGGTGCTCACAGACAGACAGGTGCGCACAGGCAGACAGGTGCGCACAGGCAGACAGGTGCTCACAGACAGACAGGTGCGCACAGACAGACAGGTGCTCACAGGCAGACAGGTGCGCACAGGCAGACAGGTGCACACAGACAGACAGGTGCTCACAGGCAGACAGGTGCTCACAGGCAGACAGGTGCTCACAGACAGACAGGTGCACAGGCAGACAGGTGCAGTTATTACTCAACTGTAGAAAAACTGGTTTATATTTGTCAAAGTATTAAATGAAGCTCTGTTTTGGCGTCAGTACTGAAACAGGAACCAGCTCTGTGGTACCGCGGGTTTTAGTACTTAAACCAAAACAAAACTCAGTATTTGATCGTGTTGTTCTTTTTTTCACGGAACAAAAGAAGCCAAAGATTTTAAATGTTTTCTAAAACACGAACTGAGTGAAACACAGTCTGAAACGGAAGAACTGAGGATTTAAATGAGGAACTCATGAATGTGATGATCAGACAGTTTGTGATGCGAACAGTCGTGTTCGACATCCAGAGAGATTTCATCGACTGACAGAGGACCAGAAGAAGAAAACGCTTCCTGTTGTCATCAGTCTGCTGGATAATAAAATGTTCTGTTCAAAGTATTTACACTTTGTTTCTTTTCTGTCTCTAAATACTACAATACCCATGAGCCTCTGCTGCCGCTGGGAGGAGCCGGTCAGAGATTAAACCCGTCACCACGGTTGCGGAGTTGCAATGTGATTTTTGTTTGAACACGTTTGGTTTCGAAGCTCTGAGAAATCTTTGACAAGCGACTCAGATAAGTTTGTAAAGTTTTAAAATTTAAATTTTTTCACATTTTCTTTGTTTAACTTCATATTTTCTGTAAATTTAATTTGCCAAAGCGCGACTCCAGCCCTCCCTACCACGGACCCATTTATGTAGTTTTTAGGGGGGGGGGCAGCTCAGCACCGTGTCAAGGTTTTCTAGTCATGAATCAGTGATAAAGGTGTTTTGGTTCGGCGCCTGTTGTGTGAATAAGGGCTTAGAACATTATGATGCTCAATTATGTCTCATAAGTTGTTGCAGCAGTTTTGGGTTGTTGCCGTTTTCGACCATCGAAAATCCCTCCAGAATCCCGCGCGAAGACACCGAGACCTCGAGGAACACAAAGATTCATGCTGTGATTTGGTATCAGAAACGTTTGGCATTTGGAGATTTCTGTCAGAATGACTGGATGGCGAGCGCTGCTGTTCTGGAAACCGCTCGGGAACCTTATTGTGAACACACCTGGGGAAGCCGTACGTGCTCTGAGTGGCCCGGGTCTCTGGTTTGTGGCTGTAAAGGTTCAGGAGGCTGCGATTATCCTCGAGGTCATTTTATACAGCGAGGTCAAGCTTCAAAATATGGTCTCGCTACGATGAAACGGCTGCTATAAATACACTTGGCCTCAGTGGATCCACAAGACTCTCGGCTGTCCTGTCATACCCAATGTATGCAGTTCCAAGACTGTTTAGGGACCCCAGGGAGGCTCGTGGGTCCCCAGATCGCTCAGAGATCCTGAAGTCAGAGGTCAGCTGACCCCTTTGAAAGTGGCCACGCCAGTTTTTCCCTCGCAAACATCTGGAGCGCCTGACAAGCTGCCATGACGTGGTACCAGAGGAGGACGCAGGTGTAGTTTCACAGTATCTTCACTCACAGGCGGCGGCCGGGGACGGAGGTGGAGGTTTCTCCACGCTGTCAGGAACACTAAACCCTTTTCATTTAATTCACTTTCATTTTAATTGAGTTTATTTATTTTACCTAAAAACGACCACATGTGGAGATACTGAGTTTACGTCAATAAATGCTTCTTCAGGATCAGAAGTAGTTCAGGGAAGGTGGCGGAAATGGAGTCAGAGGAGGAATCAGAGCGCGGAATTAGAAACGAGGACTCGAGAGGATTTGAAAATAAAAAGAAAAGGAAGAAGAGTAACTCAAGTGAATAAATTCAGAAAGAGGAGAAGTATCTTGTCGGGACGGTCGCTGTGACACAAACAGACGGCACTTTCAAGAATCCACGTGGTCGGAAAGTTTGCGGAAAAGTTTGCAGGAGGATAACAGGAAGCTTGACTGTGTGTCAGACGTCAGAGCTGACGGCCCTGAAGATGGCGTTTGGCCTGCTTCCCACTCGAAGTCATGAAGAAGAGAGCAGTCGGGAGGGAGGCCGAGTCACGTCGGGAGGAAGGTGTGTGTGAGATTCAGAAAGGGGAGGAGGAGGACAGTAACTCAGTGTGTTTGACGTTTGAGGGGAGTTACCGGAGAGAGTGGATGTAGATTATGTGTGTTACAGGGCGAGGCCGTCTGAGAGAGCTCCTCTCAGGTGTTTCTGTCCGGAGTATGGACGTGTTGCTGAGGATGAAGAGGAGGCAGGAGATGTGGGAAGGACGACTGTAACGTGGAGAAAGAGGAAACAAAGAGCCTGCACTGCGAGGGGAAACCACCATACGGGATCAGCACAGAGCCCAGAAAGAAATAAGGAAGTAAAAGTGAATAAGATCAGAGCAGAAAAGGGAAAGTTACGCTGAAGCTGCGGAGAGAATGCAGAGGAACGGTGAAATGGCGGCAGTGCAGAAGGAAAAGGAGCTGATCATCAGTGTGGACAAGAAACGATCTCTGGCATTTATTGCCACGGTTATAAACTGTGCGGCTGAAATAAAGTGAAGTCAGAAAGGATTAAGATGGCGCTGGACGCTGCAAGAAGGTTCCTGAATGCTGTGGACACATCTGGAGAGGATCCAGATGTTACTGAGGGCCGGGTCCAGGTTAGAGAACGGACTGTGGCATGGGACTGTAAACAGTTTAAACTGTGAAGCTGTTACAATCCAGCAGGTGGCGGTAATGCACAATCAGGGACGCCAACCGCCATAAAACGCAACAGAAGAAGAAGAAGAAGAAGAAGAAGAAGAAGAAGAAGAAGAAGAAGAAGAAGAAGAAGTGTAGTGTCAGGAGCATCGTCCGGTCCAGCAGGGGGCAGACTCCGGCTCGCTCTCTCCTCTCAGTGTGAACTCGCTGACCCGGAACAGACCCGTGTTGTTTTCCGGTTGCTGGCCGGTGGACGGAGCTCTGTACCGGGATGTCTCTGACAGAAACCCCGCCGCGCTGCGGCATCCGGGCCCTGACGGTGTCGGTGTCGGAGCAGCTGACCCGGGTCGGGGACGAGATCTTGGGGCTGCTGGAGAAGCGGAGCGGCGGATCCGGAGGATCCGGAGGCCGCCTGCTCCACCTGCTGCGGCTGCTGCTCACCGAGCGGCTGGCGGCGGCGGCGGAGCGGATCGTCGGGCTGCTGGAGCGGGAGGTGGAGGAGTACCGGCGGCAGCTGGAGCGGCAGAGCCGGCTGCTGGAGGCGGTGCTGAGCCCGGTGGTCCGACTGAACCGCACAGGTGAGTTTAAAGCCGCCCTGTTCTCCTGCAGCATGCCGCCATGTTGGAGCCACATCACACTCTGACTGTTGCTAAGCAACCACAGATCCAACACTGCGTTAGCGTTGACAGCCAATCACAACGACTGTTACTGTCTCTCAGCTGGGCAATAATCGGATGCATTGATTGGTGCAACGTCAGGACAGCAGAAACCGAAAACTCACCTGTTCAGGTGCACGTTGGCCCATAAAACACATCTCTTATTGGTTCTCAGTGCAGCACCTGAAGTTAAATACATCTTTAGCTCAAATAAACCAAAAGATTGTTTATAGTCGGAACAGACAAGAAAATCAGCAACGAGTCAATGAATCAAAACGCTACAACAGTCGAGATTTGTTTTTCATAAGATGAGTAAATATATCCATCCATCCATCCATTTTCTACCGCTTGGTCCCCGTTAGGGGTCGCGGAGTGACTGAATCCCAGTGACTTGGGCCTTAGGCAGGGCACACCCTGGACAGTGGCCAACTCGTGCAGGGCGAACACAGACACAGACAAGGACAGACAACCATTCACTCACACATTCATTCAATACGGGCAATTTAGAGTTATCAATTAACCTACACATGCATGTCTTTGGACGGTGGGAGGAAGCCGGAGAACCCGGAGAGAAGAGTAAATATATATAATATATAAATATGTGCAAAAATATATATTAGTTCATATTTCATTTTAATTAGTCTACAGGAAGTGACAAGCACGCTGTCAGGGAGAAATAAAATGAAATATAGAGTTTTATTAGAGCTGAAAGTAATAAATATGAAGGAAACAACAGCAAATGGAGAAAAGGAGGTTTATGAATTCAGACGGATTTTACAACTCTGGAAAGTTCTCACAGCATTTTATCTGTCGTCACGACGACCGTAAACAGCAGAAAAACAGCGTTCACGTTACAGAGTCGTCTGGCAGGAATGTGCGCTTGCAGGTATTTGATTGGCCAACGCAGCGTTGTGCTGGAAGTCGTCGCGTTGTGTTGCAGCAGAAGTTGAGCGACACGCGGCCGCTGTAAAAGTTCGAGGTATAGAAGAAACTCCTGCACGTGAGTCGCGCGAGTATGTACGCAGTAATTGTCGGGCGCAGCGAAGGTGTCGCAGGTGGAGCAGCAAACGTGCTGAGAGCTTCAGCTCTTTTCCTCAACAGGAACTTAACCTGTAACCCGGTTCCTTCCAGAACCTGAACTTTTAAGAACCTTGTAAAGTTTTGATATGAAGTTCTTCTTTGTGTTTCACAAACCAGCACCAATCTGATCAATTCGACCTGATTCATCCGATCAGGTGTCGTCCACGATGTGACAGATCCACCTTAAATATGTCAGTGTCTGTATAGAAAAGGCTGTATCGTCAAATCAGAGGTAAAGCTCAGGCGCTCGTCTTATTTGCAGCTCTATGAAGCTGCGTGAACTAATTATCATTTTAAAATGTTTCTTCCAGATTCCGTCGGCTCGCCCACTCGCAGGACGACCGGCGCTGATGAAAACCCGCCCCTGCTGTCTGAGGTAGACCCCGCCCGCCTCCCCGCTGCCCCGCCCAGCTCCGCCTCCTCAGACGTCTCTGCAGCCGAGAGCGACGACAGTGACGATGACTGGAGGGGAAGCGACAACTCTTCCAGTAACAAAGAAACAAACAGGACAAGGACGGATGGAGGGCGGTGCTCTGGTGGTCGGAGACAGCAGGCGGCGTCATCGCACCGGACGGCGGCTCATCGCTGTGTCATCTGTGGAAAAACTTTCCGCCACAAAGGAAATCTGGTAAAACACGTGGAAACACACTCAGACAACCCCGAGAGCCTCTGTGGAGTCTGCGGTGAACACTTCAAGTCCTCAGATGGTTTGTTCGACCATCTCAGATCTCACAGAGAAACCGACAGCGGCGGCGGGACGTGTGAGATCTGCAGAAAGACGTTTCAGAACATGGAGACGCACATGAGGAGTCACACCGGAGTCAAACCGTACAGCTGCAACGTCTGCGGCAAGAGCTTCCCCCGACCCGGAGCACTGAGGAGACACAAGAAGATCCACAGCAGGAGGACGCCCGACGTCTGCCCGGTCTGTGGACTGACCTTTACCCAAAACCGGCTGCTCCAGGATCACCTGAAGACCCACGAAGAGGACGATGGAGTCCAGAGTGAGGAGGATGACGAGGGCGAGGGCGAGGGCGGTCAGTCAGAGACGCTGAAACCAAAGACAAGGCAGAGCTCTGGACTGAAGTCGGCTCAGTCCTCCTCGCTCTGCTGCAGAGTCTGCGGTGATTCCTTCCACAGCCGAGGGTTCTTGAGGAAACATGCTGAGACGCACTGCAGAGAGTCTCAGAGCGTCTGTGGCGTCTGTGGACAGCAGGTAGACTCACCTGACGGTCTGCTGACTCACTTGCAGTCTCACAGAGAGACCAGCGGGACCTGCAGCATCTGCGGTAAGAGTTTCCAGAACATGGAGACACATATGCGAAGCCACACAGGGATCAAACCGTACCGCTGCAGCGTCTGCAACAAGCGTTTCCCCCGACCCGGAGCCCTGAGGCGCCACAAGAAGATCCACAGTGGGGAGCGACCGTACGCCTGCCAGCACTGCGGGAAGACGTTCATCGAGAGCAGTGCCTTAAAGACTCACAGCAGGAGTCACTCATGGGAGATCCATGGCGATGAGGACGCCGAGCCTCCGCCGGACTCTCAGAGCCTGAAGTCTGAGGCGGAGAAAAGGCCAACTGTCGAGAACGCCAAGGTGTCGACTCAGACGTCTCACTGCTGTAAAGTTTGCGGGGAGTCTTTTCAGAGTAAAGGTAGTTTGAGGAAACACGCTAAGATTCATTTAGCAGAGTCTGTCTGCGGCATCTGCGGTGAAAGTTTACCGCCATCAGAGACCCTGACGGAGCACCTGCAGAGTCACAGAGACGCCGGTAAAATCTGTCACATCTGCGGTAAAACCTACCAGAACATCGAGACTCACATGCGGAGTCACACTGGTGTCAAACCGTACTGCTGTGGCATCTGCGGTAAATCCTTCCCGCGGCCTGGCGCCCTGCGGCGCCACAAGAGGATCCACAGCGGGGAGCGACCGTACATCTGCGAGTTCTGCGGGAAGACGTTCATCGATAACGGCGCTCTGATGACGCACATCAGGAACCACACCGGAGACAAACCGGCCCACCGCGTCTCCTGTGAGACCTGCGGGAAGAGCCTGGCGTCGGTCCACGTCCTGGAGGTCCACAAGAGGATCCACACGGGCGAGAAGCCGTTCCAGTGCCGCGTCTGCGGGAAATCCTTCAGGCAGGTGGGAGGGCTGAATGCCCACATGCTGACCCACACCGGGGAGAAGCCGTTCAGCTGCAGCCTCTGCAACAAGAGCTTCAGCACCAAAGGATACCTGGAGACCCACATCCGCTTCCACAAGAAGGAGCGAGCGTTCAGCTGCCACCTGTGCTGGAAGGCGTTCGTCACCAAGAACGATCTGAAGAAACACCTGCTGACGCACACCGGAGAGAAACCCTACAGCTGCAGAGTCTGCGGGAAGAGCTACCAGGAGAAACGCTCCAGAGACGTCCACATGAAGGTTCACCTGGACGTCCAGATCAGCAAAGAACCAATCAGGAGGCAGGAAGGTCTGCAGCCAGACTTCATACAGCTGTAGACTTCACACAGACCAGTGTTTTTACTGGTTTTACAAACTGGTGAACTGACAGACCTCCAGCTGGGTTTGTTGAAGTTAATGTTCTTCAGTCATCAGCAGAGACACAAACCTGTTAAATATAACAGTTAAATTGGCCTTTAATGTTTTTTCAATTTTAAAAAAATGTAAAAACCATATTTTCAGATTAGGGCTGCAACTGAAGATTATTTTCATTATTTATTAATCTGCTAATTATTTTTTCAGTTACTCGATTTTGAAAATAAAACGCCAGAAAATAGTGAAAAAAACAATTAACTTGCCAATTAATTTTCTGTCGAACGATTAATTGACTAACTGTTGAAGCTCTTTTTCTGTTACTGACGGTTTTTGCAGTGTTGACATCCATGATGATGTTCAGGGGAAAGTCTGTCTTTTTTTAAAAGTTTGTTTTGCCTCCAAAATAGCCGACAGAAATCAGCTGGGTGATATTGTTAAAATCAATACTATAATATCATAAAGATTGTGTTCACGTCACAATGCTGCCTACAGAAATAAACTGATGTTATTGGTTTAAATCAGGTCAGTGAGTCAAACGACTAAAAATGTCACATTTAGTCTTAAAGTTGAGTTGTTTATATTACATAATAAAGTATTTAATTGTTGTAGGGCTGCCACTAATGACTATTTTCCTATCGATTACTCTATCGACTATTCTACCGATTAATCCATTAATCTAAACAATTCATTTTCCTCCAAAACATCAAACTGACCATTTAATTTGAGCTCATTTTATTTTGACAAACTGTATGTCATCGTATAATGCAGCACAAACAAAATGTAAACAAAGGTTTAAACTCCAACACGATAAAAATAAACATAAAATAAGCTCAGATTCTAACCAGCAGACGCCTGCATGGCTTTATATTAAACAGCTACGAGGACAAAAGATATTAAAAGCTCTTCTTACTAATCAATAAACACTACGGTTTCAGAAACGCAGGCCGACGTCACGCTGCGGTGGCCGATCCGGCGATCGGACCGGTCACACGGCTCCACGGTCAGCAAACCAGTTCGTGGACCGGACTCTCCCCGTCGTGTCCTCGCCTGGTTTGTTTCCTGTACCCAGCTTCGACGTCGGTGTCCGGCGTCCAGTCTGTGCTGGAAAACGCGCCACACGAAGCGTCCGTTGGTTTGTGTTCACGTGTTAGAGAGTCAGCTGTGGGCGAGCGACGTACAGAGTGAATGAGGAGAGGGAGCGCCGGTGGGAGAAAGCCGGTGAATCAGAGAAATAAAACGTTATTTTCTGATTGTTTCACAGCGGTTTACGTTCTAAAGCACAAATAAACACAACCGCACCGCCGCGCTGACGTCAGGACGCAGCACTCAGTGATATTGAAGAAAAACAATGAATTTTCAGTGTCAACACCATCGATTACGTCGACTTCTCGCGGCAGCCCTAATTTGTTGTCATTGATACAGGATGTTCCATAATATTATTATACCGTGAATCTTCACTTGATGAATGATACATGATTCTGTCTGCCGTCCTGTCAGGAAGAACATTTACATTAAATCTGCACCGACTGAATGTGTCTCTGTCAGCTCTGTGTCTCGCCTCCAGCAGCTGCAGAGTCACATGACGCTTCGTCAGAGTCACATGACGCTTCATCAGAGTCACATGACGTGTCATCAGAGTCACGTGACGCTTCATCAGGAGGCGTGTCAGAGTCACGTGATGCTTCATCAGGAGGCGTGTCAGAGTCACATGACGCTTCATCGGGGCGTGTCAGAGTCACGTGACGCTTCGTCGGGAGGCGTGTCAGAGTCACATGACGCTTCATCAGGAGGCGTGTCAGAGTCACGATGGACGCTCAGTCTGGTCTTCTCTCCGTCAGCTCGTGTCAGAGTCACCAGCAGCTGCTGCCGTCATCTGGCTCTCAGAGCTAGATGCTCCGCGCGTCGTCAGCAGCTGCTCAGAGTCACATCTGGCTCTTTAGCAGCTAGATGCTGTCTGTGTTCTCCAGATGGACGTCATCTGTCTTCTTTCTGTCAGCTCTGATGTTTGGTCTCCAGCAGCTGCTGAGGGAAACATCTGGCTCTTTAGCAGCTAGATGCTCCGCTATGTTCAGCAGCTGCTGAGGGAAACATCTGGCTCTTTAGCAGCTAGATGCTCCGCTATGTTCAGCAGCTGCTCTGACTGCGTCTGGCTGCTGTTTGCCGCTCAGCAGGAAGCGTTCAGAGGCTTTTCACAGCTTCTTCTTCTCTGGCAGCGGCGCTCTGAGAGCTGAGAGCGAACCAGAGCAGCAGCAGACGAATGGCCGTGAAGCTGCCGGTTCAGCAGCAGAGACGCCGACACGCCGTCGCTTCATTTATTGTCTTTTGATATAAAAATATTGATTATAGCTGCTTTAAGTTCCTCAGTCCATTTATTATTAATCCATTAAACAACTACAGCTCATTTGCATCAAATGTGAGCAGCGCCTCCTGCTGATGGACTGCAGGTCCAGCACACTTCAGAAATAGAAAACTGAGTTTATTTGCAGGTTAAAATTAAACAAAGACACAAATAATAATATATTAATAAGGACAGAAAGCCCAGATGAGCTCATTGATTAGCTCAACCTAAGGTGCCCAAATTATTATATGTGTTTATACACAAAGAATAATATGAGAAATCTGTTGCAGCTTTTTTTCAGGGGCCCTTGAATGAGTTCCTTAAATGTTAATGGATGTCTAAATGTTAATGAGTGCCTAAGGTCCTGGGATGTGTTCCAGTGGTCTTTGAATGAGTTTCTAGAATCCTTGAAATGTTCTTGGGGTCTGTGAATGAAGTTTAATGATTCACAAACTTATTCCCGGGGCTCTTTAAATATTTAAGGGATCGTTGAATGTGTTCCTGCGATCATTGAATGAGTTCTGGGAAAACTTGAATTATTCCAGGGGGCTTTCAGATGTTCCCATGAATTACTGAGTCAGATCAATGACCACTGTAATGAGTTCCAGGGGTCCTTGAAATGCTCCAGGGCTCTTTGAATGAGTTCCCTGACCTGTATCACATGGTCGGTGAGTTTACACACAGCCTTTGAAGTCACCTGGCAGTCATGTGACAGCCCTCGGAGGCACATGACTGCCAGGTGTGAACGTGTTTCCAGGTGAAGTTTGCTGAATTAAAACACGCTCAAACCTTCAGAATGAAACAACTAATGTAACATTAAACAGAAAGTCACGAGTTTGTAAAAGTTGAAATGTTCCTGGGATTCCTCTGAAATTAAACACACATCTTGGATGTTACATTTGTACACAAATCGTTTTCTTCCAGCAGATTCTGGATGTGTTGAACGTTAACCCGGCAGCAGAGCCGGTGGTTTAATCAGGATAAATGTATTAATATTAATATAATACGTTTTGTATAAGGGCTTTTATTGTGGAGACTTCCTGTCTGCCGCTGTCTCCGTGTGTCTAACTTGACTGTTTCCGCTCGGACCGACATCGACCCTCCTGCAGCTTCTTCTGTCCGCATCCCGGTGCTTTCAGTCGGTACGAACATGTTGAAGCTCGACGTGTTGCGGCTGTTTGTCGACCAGCGGCTCGCCGCGGTCACCGACGACGTTTTCCGCTGTTTTGCCAGAATGATCGCCGAATATGAACGCGAAGTTTTCCGGTTAAAACAAGAGACCGACCGACAGCGGAGACTGTTGGAGGCTGCTGGACGACCGGAGGACGGACCGGAGGACGGACCGGGGGACGGACCGGGGGACGGACCGGAGGACGGACCGGAGGGTCAGTGGACAAAGACTCTGCTGTTTGTTGGTTTGATAAAGAAAATGTCCGCTGAGTGTGTGACGCAGCTGTTTTCCCCCCGCCAGGTGTCGCTGTTGGGTGAAGACAAACTGTTGTTAAACTGGAAACCTGTTAAAACCGTTGTTAGTTTACAGCTGGGACCAGTTTCATAACAGTTAGTAATTAAACATAATTCGTTTTCACTAAAATATAAAATTAAATAAGAAAACAAAAACTTTATCCACACGAGCAGTGCTGGAAAGTTAACTTAAGTTCAAATAAGGTACTTTATTTGCAGTGGTGGAAGAAACAATCAGGTAAAAGTGCCAATATTGTAAAATTACTTAATTACAAGTCCTGAATTTTTAATAATATTTTCTTATTGTCTATTTTCTATTTATACTTGTATTAGTACTTGTTTTATCTTACTTTATATTTTCTAATTTACTATATTTTCTATTACTATTGTTCTGCACCAATATACCAAAACAAATTCCTGGTATGTGTAAACCTACTTGGCAATAAACCTGGTTCTGATTCAAAACTCTACAGAAGTATTATCAGCTTCCTGTTGTAGTAAAAATAGTGGCCGCAGTAAAATTCTATATGACATTATTAGATTGTTAATACTGACGCATCAATGTGAGACATCATTCACACAGAGGGAGAGAGACAAAGACATCATTCACACAGAGGGAGAGAGACAAAGACATTCACACAGAGGGAGAGAGACAAAGACATCATTCACACAGAGGGAGAGAGACAAAGACATTCACACAGAGGAGAGAGACAAAGACATCATTCACACAGAGGAGAGAGACAAAGACATTCACACAGAGGGAGAGAGACAGACATCATTCACACAGAGGAGAGAGAGACAAAGACATCATTCACACAGAGGAGAGAGACAAAGACATCATTCACACAGAGGGAGAGAGACAAAGACATTCACACAGAGGGAGAGAGACAGACATCATTCACACAGAGGGAGAGAGACAAAGACATTCACACAGAGGGAGAGAGACAAAGACATCATTCACACAGAGGGAGAGAGACAAAGACATCATTCACACAGAGGGAGAGAGACAAAGACATCATTCACACAGAGGGAGAGAGACAGACATCATTCACACAGAGGGAGAGAGTCAAAGACATCATTCACACAGAGGGAGAGAGACAGACATCATTCACACAGAGGGAGAGAGACAGACATCATTCACACAGAGGGAGAGAGACAAAGACATCATTCACACAGAGGAGAGAGAGACAGACATCATTCACACAGAGGAGAGAGAGACAAAGACATCATTCACACAGAGGGAGAGAGAGACAGACATCATTCACACAGAGGGAGAGAGACAAAGACATCATTCACACAGAGGAGAGAGAGACAAAGACATCATTCACACAGAGGGAGAGAGACAGACATCATTCACACAGAGGAGAGAGAGACAGACATCATTCACAGAGGGGAGAGAGACAAAGACATCATTCACACAGAGGAGAGAGAGACAGACATCATTCACACAGAGGGAGAGAGACAAAGACATCATTCACACAGAGGAGAGAGACAGACATCATTCACACAGAGGGAGAGAGACAGACATCATTCACACAGAGGGAGAGAGACAAAGACATCATTCACACAGAGGGAGAGAGACAGACATCATTCACACAGAGGGAGAGAGACAGACATCATTCAAACAGAGGGAGAGAGAGACAAAGACATCATTCACACAGAGGGAGAGAGACAAAGACATCATTCACACAGAGGGAGAGAGACAGACATCATTCACACAGAGGGAGAGAGACAGACATCATTCACACAGAGGGAGAGAGTCAAAGACATCATTCACACAGAGGGAGAGAGACAGACATCATTCACACAGAGGGAGAGAGTCAAAGACATCATTCACACAGAGGGAGAGAGACAGACATCATTCACACAGAGGGAGAGACAAAGACATCATTCACACAGAGGGAGAGAGACAGACATCATTCACACAGAGGGAGAGAGTCAAAGACATCATTCACACAGAGGGAGAGAGACAGACATCATTCACACAGAGGGAGAGAGAGACAGACATCATTCACACAGAGGGAGAGAGACAGACATCATTCACACAGAGGGAGAGAGACAGACATCATTCACACAGAGGGAGAGAGTCAAAGACATCATTCACACAGAGGGAGAGAGACAGACATCATTCACACAGAGGGAGAGAGACAAAGACATCATTCACACAGAGGGAGAGAGACAAAGACATCATTCACACAGAGGGAGAGAGACAAAGACATCATTCACACAGAGGGAGAGAGACAGACATCATTCACACAGAGGGAGAGAGTCAAAGACATCATTCACACAGAGGGAGAGAGACAAAGACATCATTCACACAGAGGGAGAGAGACAGACATCATTCACACTGAGGGAGAGAGACAAAGACATCATTCACACAGAGGGAGAGAGACAAAGACATCATTCACACAGAGGAGAGAGAGTCAAAGACATCATTCACACAGAGGGAGAGAGACAGACATCATTCACACAGAGGAGAGAGAGTCAAAGACATCATTCACACAGAGGGAGAGAGACAGACATCATTCACACAGAGGGAGAGACAAAGACATCATTCACACAGAGGGAGAGAGACAGACATCATTCACACAGAGGGAGAGAGTCAAAGACATCATTCACACAGAGGAGAGAGACAGACATCATTCACACAGAGGAGAGAGACAGACATCATTCACACAGAGGAGAGAGACAGACATCATTCACACAGAGGAGAGAGTCAAAGACATCATTCACACAGAGGGAGAGAGACAGACATCATTCACACAGAGGGAGAGAGACAGACATCATTCACACAGAGGGAGAGAGTCAAAGACATCATTCACACAGAGGGAGAGAGACAGACATCATTCACACAGAGGGAGAGAGACAAAGACATCATTCACACAGAGGGAGAGAGACAAAGACATCATTCACACAGAGGGAGAGAGACAAAGACATCATTCACACAGAGGGAGAGAGACAGACATCATTCACACTGAGGGAGAGAGACAAAGACATCATTCACACAGAGGGAGAGAGAAAGACATCATTCACACAGAGGGAGAGAGTCAAAGACATCATTCACACAGAGGGAGAGAGTCAAAGACATCATTCACACAGAGGGAGAGAGACAGACATCATTCACACAGAGGGAGAGAGTCAAAGACATCATTCACACAGAGGGAGAGAGACAGACATCATTCACACAGAGGGAGAGACAAAGACATCATTCACACAGAGGGAGAGAGACAGACATCATTCACACAGAGGGAGAGTCAAAGACATCATTCACACAGAGGGAGAGAGACAGACATCATTCACACAGAGGAGAGAGACAGACATCATTCACACAGAGGGAGAGAGACAGACATCATTCACACAGAGGAGAGAGTCAAAGACATCATTCACACAGAGGAGAGAGACAGACATCATTCACACAGAGGGAGAGAGACAAAGACATCATTCACACAGATGGAGAGAGACAAAGACATCATTCACACAGAGGGAGAGAGACAAAGACATCATTCACACAGAGGGAGAGAGACAGACATCATTCACACAGGGAGAGAGACAGACATCATTCACAGAGAGGGAGAGGGACAGACATCATTCACACAGAGGGAGAGAGACAAAGACATCATTCACACAGAGGGAGAGAGACAGACATCATTCACACTGAGGGAGAGAGACAAAGACATCATTCACACAGAGGAGAGAGACAAAGACATCATTCATTCACAGAGGGAGAGAGACAGACATCATTCACACAGAGGGAGAGAGAGTCAAAGACATCATTCACACAGAGGGAGAGAGACAGACATCATTCACACAGAGGGAGAGAGACAAAGACAACATTCAAACAGAGGGAGAGAGACAGACATCATTCACACAGAGGGAGAGACAAAGACATCATTCACACAGAGGGAGAGAGACAGACATCATTCACACAGAGGGAGAGAGACAGACATCATTCACACAGAGGGAGAGAGTCAAAGACATCATTCACACAGAGGGAGAGAGACAGACATCATTCACACAGAGGGAGAGAGACAGACATCATTCACACAGAGGGAGAGAGACAGACATCATTCACACAGAGGGAGAGAGAGTCAAAGACATCATTCACACAGAGGGAGAGAGACAGACATCATTCACACAGAGGGAGAGAGACAAAGACATCATTCACACAGAGGGAGAGAGAGACAGACAACATTCAAACAGAGGGAGAGACAAAGACATCATTCACACAGAGGGAGAGAGAGACAGACAACATTCAAACAGAGGGAGAGAGACAGACATCATTCACACAGAGGGAGAGAGACAAAGACATCATTCACACAGAGGGAGAGAGACAGACATCATTCACACAGAGGGAGAGAGACAGACATCATTCACACAGAGGGAGAGAGACAGACATCATTCAAACAGAGGGAGAGAGAGACAAAGACATCATTCACACAGAGGGAGAGAGACAAAGACATCATTCACACAGAGGAGAGAGAGACAAAGACATCATTCACACAGAGGGAGAGAGAGAGACAAAGACATCATTCACACAGAGGGAGAGAGAGAGAGACAAAGACATCATTCACACAGAGGGAGAGAGACAAAGACATCATTCACACAGAGGGAGAGAGACAGACATCATTCACACAGAGGGAGAGAGAGACAAAGACATCATTCACACAGAGGGAGAGAGACAAAGACATCATTCACACAGAGGGAGAGAGAGACAAAGACATCATTCACACAGAGGGAGAGAGAGAGAGACAAAGACATCATTCACACAGAGGGAGAGAGAGAGAGACAAAGACATCATTCACACAGAGGGAGAGAGACAAAGACATCATTCACACAGAGGGAGAGAGACAGACATCATTCACACAGAGGGAGAGAGAGAGACAAAGACATCATTCACACAGAGGGAGAGAGACAAAGACATCATTCACACAGAGGGAGAGAGAAACAAAGACATCATTCACACAGAGGGAGAGAGAAACAAAGACATCATTCACACAGAGGGAGAGAGACAAAGACATCATTCACACAGAGGGAGAGAGACAGACATCATTCACACAGAGGGAGAGAGACAGACATCATTCACACAGAGGGAGAGAGACAAAGACATCATTCACACTGAGGGAGAGAGACAAAGACATCATTCACACAGAGGGAGAGAGACAGACATCATTCACACAGAGGGAGAGAGACAGACATCATTCAAACAGAGGGAGAGAGAGACAAAGACATCATTCACACAGAGGGAGAGAGACAAAGACATCATTCACACAGAGGGAGAGAGAGACAAAGACATCATTCACACAGAGGGAGAGAGAGAGAGACAAAGACATCATTCACACAGAGGGAGAGAGAGACAAAGACATCATTCACACAGAGGGAGAGAGACAAAGACATCATTCACACTGAGGGAGAGAGACAAAGACATCATTCACACAGAGGGAGAGAGACAAAGACATCATTCACACAGAGGGAGAGAGACAGACATCATTCACACAGAGGGAGAGAGACAGACAACATTCAAACAGAGGAGAGAGAGTCAAAGACATCATTCACACAGAGGAGAGAGACAGACATCATTCACACAGAGGGAGAGAGACAAAGACATCATTCACACAGAGGGAGAGAGAGACAGACAACATTCAAACAGAGGGAGAGAGACAGACATCATTCACACAGAGGGAGAGAGACAAAGACATCATTCACACAGAGGGAGAGAGACAGACATCATTCACACAGAGGGAGAGAGAGACAGACATCATTCACACAGAGGGAGAGAGACAGACATCATTCACACAGAGGGAGAGAGAGACAAAGACATCATTCACACAGAGGGAGAGAGACAAAGACATCATTCACACAGAGGGAGAGAGACAGACATCATTCACACAGAGGGAGAGAGACAAAGACATCATTCACACAGAGGGAGAGAGAGACAGACATCATTCACACAGAGGGAGAGAGACAAAGACATCATTCACACAGAGGGAGAGAGAGACAAAGACATCATTCACACAGAGGAGAGAGAGAGAGACAAAGACATCATTCACACAGAGGGAGAGAGAGACAAAGACATCATTCACACAGAGGGAGAGAGACAAAGACATCATTCACACAGAGGGAGAGAGACAAAGACATCATTCACACAGAGGGAGAGAGACAAAGACATCATTCACACAGAGGGAGAGAGACAGACATCATTCACACAGAGGGAGAGAGACAGACAACATTCAAACAGAGGGAGAGAGAGTCAAAGACATCATTCACACAGAGGGAGAGAGACAGACATCATTCACACAGAGGGAGAGAGACAAAGACATCATTCACACAGAGGGAGAGAGAGACAGACAACATTCAAACAGAGGGAGAGAGACAGACATCATTCACACAGAGGAGAGAGACAAAGACATCATTCACACAGAGGGAGAGAGACAGACATCATTCACACAGAGGGAGAGAGACAGACATCATTCACACAGAGGGAGAGAGACAGACATCATTCAAACAGAGGGAGAGAGAGACAAAGACATCATTCACACAGAGGGAGAGAGACAAAGACATCATTCACACAGAGGGAGAGAGAGACAAAGACATCATTCTGTCATGTCTTTATGACATTGACTATCTAAATATTACCATTTTTTTTCTCCCAGGTGTTCTGCAGGTTTTAACCACAGAAGAAGAACAGCAGGTGAGGGTGCAGAGCTTCAGTTTGCACATTAAACAGGAAGAGGGTGAAGCTTTGGGACCAGAGGGGACTGACATCAAGTTCACACAGAGTCATGATTGGCTGATGGAAAGACTTAAAACAGACCAGAGTCCTTTGTCCAATCAGATCCAGTCCTGCAGGGAGGAGGCGGGGCATCAACCCACTGTCAACAAACAGGAAGTATTCCCTGTCAAACAGGAAGTGGATGAGGGTCACATGATGCTGGAGGCTGCAGTCAGAGCAGAGATCAGCACCCAGCAGGAAGGTCAGTACAGAAAGGAGTATATCACCATAGTAACCGGGGTAGATCGCCACGGCAACCCGTTTAGATCACCACAGTAATCAGATAGATTGGCACAGTTACGAAGGTAAATCCCCACAGTAACCGAGGTAGAGCGCCACAGTAACCAGGGTAGATTGCCATGGTAACCAGGGTTTTTTAATCTGCACTCTGTTTTGAATGTACGTCATTTTTCCCCTGTGAACACAAACAGACTCAAATCCTGCTTGGAATTTGTGTGTGAGACACGACTGCTGTTTGAGGGACATTTACTGCTTTGATTCAGTTATTTTCTAATCAATCACCATCAAATATTTTAAGGCCATTGATGAAGTTACTTTTAATGAATATTAGCTGGTCACCTGATAAAGTGGAACATATTTTCATTCAGGTTACACAGGAACACAGATCTGAGTTGTTTGAATTTTACAGTTTGCTGCTTTCTGTCTGACTTTTTAAACACATCCACCAAAAGTATGCAGACTTTTCAGAATCAGTTACGTTCTCTCAGTATCTCACCTGATAAATAAACTCAGAAACAGTAACATGTTGGACTCCTGCTGCCTGAGCCTTCATCATGTTTTTCACCATCACATCAAGTTGTTCTTATCCTCCAGGTGTTCTGCAGATTATAACCACAGAAGAAGAGCCGCAGGTGAGGGGGCGGAGCTTCAGTCTGCACATCGAACAAGAAGGGGGCAAAGCTTCAGGACCGGAGGAGACTGACACCAAATTTACACAGAATCCTGATTGGCTGATGGAGAGTGACAATGATCATATTCAGTTCCACAGAGAGGAGGACCTTCTCCCCGCCCCCTCAGACCATCTGATAAGACCAGAACCTGGAGGGACCTGTAAACCTGCACACCACAACAGGGACTCCGTTATCCAATCAGAGTCATCTACTGAGGACAGCGACGACACTCAGTCTGAACCAGGTCTTCAGAGGACTCGGGGGACTGGGACTCGGCCTCCTGCAGACCAGAAGCTGCTGGTCTGTGGCAGCTGTGGACGAGAGTTCAGCTCAAAGCGAACTCTGAGGAAACACATCAGACGAAACACGTCTCAAGACCAGGACCAGATGTCCTGCAGCCTCCGCAGACAGAGGGCCCCTTTCCAGAGTCCTGCCAAGTCCTTCAGCTGCAGAGTCTGCGGGAGTTCCTTCTACACACAGGGGATTCTGGTCCGGCATGCCGAGAACCACTGCAAGGAGCCCGAGAGTTGGTGCGGGGCCTGTGGGGACCGTCTGGAGTCTACCGAGACTCTCAGAGACCACCTGCGGTCCCACAAAGAGGTGGGTAGCACCTGTGACGTGTGTGGGAAGAAGTGCAGCTCCATCAGGAGGATGGAGATCCACAAACGGGTCCACACTGGAGAGAAACCGTATCGATGCGGGTTCTGTAGTCGAGACTTCAGCAGGAAGGAGAGTCTAGAGAGACACCTGAAGGTCCACAGCGGGGACAGACCGCACCGCTGTGGACTCTGCAGGAGGACCTTCACCAGGAGAGAGTATCTGGTCCACCACCTGAAGACCGGCCACACAGAGAGACCAGGTCCACCTGCAGGGACAGAGGGGACCGAGCCGTTCAACATGACGCTGTGAAACACGTCAGAGCAGAAAATAAGTCTTCAGCAGGTGGCGGGGGAAATTATTTATACGTTTCTACTTAGAAAGAAATTCAGCAGTTTGAAAGACTTAAAAAAAAAAAAACCTTCAGGAGGTTTAAGAGACTTGATCTGAACTTTACTTACTGAATTTACCAAATAGCATAAAAAGCCATCTGTGAAGTTTTATCTTAAATGCAAGTAAAAACGTGAAAAACTTAAATGGTGTTTGGTGTGAGTCGGTCAGTTTCTTTTCAGATTCTCAGCAGCTCGTTGCAGAACTTTTTGACCATAGCTGAAACCATTCACCAAATAACTGCTGAAAAATTAATTCAACAGTTTTGATAATCAATGAATCTGAACAGATTTAGGTAAATCCTCTGGTTTTCTGACTAGTAATTTGAGTCCCTGGAGCCTCTGTTCTATTAAACCTGATATAAATTTAAAGTGACACTTTTAATATTAATAAATCCTCTAGTTCTCTCTCTTGACCTTAACCAATAAAAAACATGAGATACATACATATGATAACGGACATATAACACAAGAGAAGGCCGCAGTATACAAAATACGCAGTATAATACAGTAAAATATATCATTCAAGTAGTTAAACCTTAAACCTAAATTGTGCCAAGAGATGAAACTGAGGCAGTCATTTGCTTCTGAAGAAGACAGACGGACTGCTCCTTTAATTTTCTCCATAGTGAGAACTGACTGTTAATTATGTTTCAACAGTTTAACATTTTCTACCTCAAACCACAGAAATATTCAGCAGGTGGAAACTCACCTGGTTTATCAGTTTTTGTTTGTTTCATATTAAATCACACTGAATTAAACATCAGCTTCATCCTGTCCAGCTTCATCCTGCGGTGTGTAGCTCAGCCCGACCTATCGGAACACTTCGTTTTAGCGCCGGAGGTAAATCTACGACACAGAAAGAAAGCAGAGGAGACAGACGGAAACAGCGATGTAACCTACTCGCTACCTATTTATAGAGTCCCGACCCCACAGCCTGCGCATTGTTGTTGGCTGGGAGCTACACCCTGGGAGCTACAACACCTGTCATTGGCTGGGAGCTACACAGCTGGTATTGGCTGGGAGCTACACAGCTACGTTGCTATTGGCTGGGAGCTACAACACCTGTTATTGGCTGGGGGCTGCAACGGCTGTTATTGGCTGGGGGCTACAACGCCTGTTATTGGCTGGGGGCTACACCTGGCTGTTATTGGCTGGGAGCTACACCGCGCGCTGTTATTGGCTGGGAGCTACACTGCGCTGTTATTGATTGGGAGCTACACCGCGCTGTTATTGGCTGGGGGCTACACCACGCTGCTATTGGCTGGGAGCTACACCGCGCTGCTATTGGTTGGGAGCTACACCGCCTGTTATTGGCTGGGAGCTACAACACCTGTTATTGGCTGGGAGCTACACCGCCTGTTATTGGCTGGGAGCTACAACACCTGTTATTGGCTGGGGGCTACACCGCGCTGTTATTGGCTGGGAGCTACAACACCTGTTATTGGCTGGGAGCTACACCGCGCTGCTATTGGCTGGGAGCTACACCGCGCTGCCCAAAGGTTGGCGTCCCCAGAAAAAGAAACTACAGGCAGCGTCTCTGCAGATACAGACACCACACACTTCTAGTGGGTCATAAATGATGATTGAGAGGGATTATTTTTGTGTGAGTCTACACATTGTTTTGTAGGAAAATCCAACTTATTCTGCCTTTAAGTGCTGTTTGAGTATTTATTTGTTTGTATCAGTGTTCGGCATCTGGTGTGATTATTACTGACTGACAATAACTTACAGATATAAGCTCCACTTTTGATTTAAGTCTGAAGGATGAAGAGTAAACACACAAAAATCTGATGTCCTTTTATAGCAACAGGAAATGATGATGATGTGTTGGAGGTCCACTCTGTTTTTATAAAGGCAAACACACAAGGATGATGATGAATGGAGAAATTATAAATAATACAAAAACAAAGAAGCACAAAGAAATTTAAAAAAGAAAACTTTTTATAAAATAAAAATACAACAAGAGAAATCAAAAAAACAAAACTTAATAAGTAGAACTACAACCTTCGGGTTTACATTCAGCATATTTCATTCAGTACAAAATAATGAGTTTCACATCAAACAAATGATGGATATACAGGTGGAATATATAAGATCCAACTTCCCCATTTTTAACAAACGCGTTCATTGAATTTATTAAAACATTTAAGCAAATAAGCGAACAAATGAACATACAAACACATCAAAAGGTGAAAACAACAACATGTACAGGACACATCAAAATAAACAAACACATTTGACTTCAGCAAATGTAATTAAGCTCAAAGGCTTCTAGTTTCTCGCCCTTTAAAAGCTCCACATCTCAGTGTTTTCCATTCATCAGATGTTCAAGGTTTTGAAGACGGAGGCAGAGCGGCCGTCGTTAGGCCGAGAGTCGACGGACACCTTTTTGAAAGTGTTGGCTCTTATCAGCAGCTGGAGGCAGAAACAGCACCCGGCTGATTCTCCCCAGATTGTTTTTATATGATAAGAAAGTTTCTTTCAGGCGTTTCTGACCAACGAAGAGCAACAACCTGCTGGTTGAAGTTTGTTTGTTCTTTGGAGAACAGAGTCAGACCACCATGACGTCGCTCAGCTGGAGTCTGCGTGGTGCGTTCAAATGCAACATTTACCGTCAGACAAGAGGAACATGCAAGGAAAACAAGTGTTTTCATTAACAGGAGAGTGTGGGAGGTGTGTGTGTGTCTGTGTCTGTGTGTGTGTGTGTGTGTGTGTGTGTGTGTGTGTGTGTGTGTGTGTGTGTGTGTGTGTGTGTGTGTGTGTGTGTGTGTGTGTGTGTGTGTGTGTGTGTGTGTGTGTCTGTATGTCTGTGTGTGTGTGTGTGTGTGTGTGTGTGTGTGTGTGTGTGTGTGTGTGTGTGTGTGTGTGTGTGTGTGTGTGTGTCTGTGTGTGTGTGTCTGTATGTCTGTGTGTGTGTGTGTGTGTGTGTGTGTGTGTGTGTGTCTGTGTGTGTGTGTGTGTGTGTGTGTGTGTGTGTGTGTGTGTGTGTGTGTGTGTGTGTGTGTGTGTGTGTGTGTGTGTATGTCTGTGTGTGTGTGTGTGTGTCTGTGTGTGTGTGTGTGTGTGTGTGTGTGTGTGTGTGTGTGTGTGTGTCTGTATGTCTGTGTGTGTGTGTGTGTATGTCTGTGTGTGTGTGTCTGTGTGTGTGTGTGTGTGTCTGTGTGTGTGTGTGTCTGTATGTCTGTGTGTGTGTGTGTGTGTGTGTGTGTGTGTGTGTGTGTGTGTGTGTGTGTGTGTGTGTGGGAGGTGTGTGTGTGTCTGTGTGTGTGTCTGTGTGTGTGTGTGTGTGTGTGTGTGTGTGTCTGTGTGTGTGTGTGTGTGTGTCTGTATGTCTGTGTGTGTGTGTGTGTGTGTGTGTGTGTGTGGGAGGTGTGTGTGTTGGTTTGTGTGAGTGTGTGTTTGTGTGTGTGTGTGGGAGGTGTGTGTGTTGGTTTGTGTGAGTGTGTGTTTGTGTGTGTGTGTGTTGGTTTGTGTGAGTGTGTGTTTGTGTGTGTGTGTGTTGGTTTGTGTGTGTGTGAGTGAGTGAGTGGGTGGTGATCATTTCCAGGAAGAGGTACAGAGAGGGAGAGAGTGTGTGTGTGTGTGTGTGTGTGTGTGTGTGTGTGTGTGTGTGTGTACTAAGTGACTTCCTGGTCCACCGGGTGTATCCTGTTAAAACACACACACACACTCGGTGGGTCATGTGTGTGTGTTGTTCATTAACTTTAGGAACAACACACACACACACACACTGATTCTGACGTCACGACTAAACTTCACCGTTGTGAAGTCGGAATCAAAACATTCAAAACGTCAAACGTTTTGCAACGACTTCTACGTTCCAACGAAGTCAAAGGTCAGCGAGTTTCGAGTGAAGCTAAAGGTCGAAGTTAACAGTTAAATCATTAAACATGAGAAGTAAGTTGAAGTTTCAGTGACGCTGATGGTGTTTGTGTTTTGTGTTTGATAATACAAATAAATATTCAGTCATTTTAGTTGAAAACAGTCCGGTGTGTTTTTATTTTTGGGGGAATTTTAGATTTTAGAAACAAACTTTTATAAGAAATATTTTAAGGTCAGAAAATCACGTGTTCACAGCCGAAGTTATATTAGTCATGTTGGCAAAAACTGTATTATAAAATGTTATTTACACACTGAATTGTTGCTCCCCAAAACTTTTACTGAGCACAGATACAATTTGGTAGATTTACATACAGACTGGCTACCAAATCAAACCTCACCAATGAATTCTAACGGTGCGTACTGATCAAATAATTTGCAATATTTACAACATAGACATCAGAGATATCAGTTACATATCATTCAGTAAGATGCAACCCAATACATGAATCCCTCGAAGCAAAATGACGTGAATATAGTGATATAATAAATAGAATTAATCCATTTTACTCCAAAGATTTGGACACAGGTTAAACAATAAAGTTCAAAACATGAACAAACATCATTTCATGACAAAATAAGTTGAAGTATAAGTAATCGCACTTCAGTACTCAGGTCCGTTACTGCAGTGAAAGCACTGACACACTCTGAAACCCTCTGCTGCAGTGAAAGTGTGAGAGTGTGATCAGGAAAAAGCCCTTAAAGCATTAAAGCAGTGCAGCGTCCCTGTGGCTGCTGTGCTGTTATATATTCTATCATCAGGTTATTATTCCTCGTGCATTAATGTAAAGCAGGATGTTGCTGCTGCAGCTGGTGGAGCTGGAGCTCATGTTGAACCGGTTTGTATCGGACTGCAGCTGATGATGCTTTTCATTCTGGATCCATCTGCCGATTCTTTTCTCCGTCGATCCGTCGATCGATCGATCGGTTTGGAAAACTGGTGAAAACGGTGAGAAACGCCGTCACGACGACCCAGAGCCCAAAGCGACGCCTTCACCGTGTCGTCGTGTCCGACGTCCATACGCACACGTGAACTTGTTCATTTAGTTATTTGTCTGTTTGTTATTTATGCAGCTCATGTTCACAGGACTCATATGTCCTCACAAGTGCAACAATCTATGAATTTACACACACACACAGACTATAAATAGCAGCTCTAATTGAGAGGAAGAAAGAAAAAAGTGACAGAACAATAGAAGAGGAAGAAACGAAAGAGAGGAGAGTCTGAACCACGAAACACGTGATGAGAAAGTTTCCACTGAACGAACTCAGCGTGATGTTTTTATTCTAACTTTATTTCTAACGACTGAGAAACTTTATCATCATCATCAGTCTTTGCTTTAGTGATGATAACTGCACATTAATGTAATGAAGGAGAAAGTGACAGAATGGAAAAACGTAAGTACGTACTTAGTTACTTAGTTGTACATGTTTTAGATTTAGGAAAAAGGCCCTCAGCCACCAGGGGGCCCCAAACACAAACTGGACACGTGACCTTCTTGCTGTTACAGTAAAGTATTGCAGTGATGAAGGGACTCTGGTTCAGTCGCTGCTGTCTCGTGCTGGTCGCAGCGGTCTGCAGAGTATTTATCTGGTTCAAAACTCTTCACACACAAATCTCATGACGCAAACTCAGCCACCAAACCTCTGCTGAGTTTCACTGGTTTCCACCACTTCACTCCTGGAGGAGCCGAGGGACGACTACGATGTGGCTCTGCCGTGTATCTGTTCACCTCATGCAGTAACAGCAGTAACTTCAGTAACAGCAGTAACTGCAGTAACAGCAGTAACAGCAGTAACAGCAGTAACTTCAGTAACAGCAGTAACTTCAGTAACTTCAGTAACAGCAGTAACTGCAGTAACAGCAGTAACAGCAGTAACAGCAGTAACTGCAGTAACAGCAGTAACAGCAGTAACTTCAGTAACAGCAGTAACTGCAGTAACAGCAGTAACTTCAGTAACAGCAGTAACTGCAGTAACAGCAGTAACTTCAGTAACAGCAGTAACAGCAGTAACAGCAGTAACTTCAGTAACAGCAGTAACAGCAGTAACAGCAGTAACTGCAGTAACAGCAGTAACAGCAGTAACTACAGTAACTGCAGTAACAGCAGTAACAGCAGTAACTGCAGTAACTTCAGTAACAGCAGTAACAGCAGTAACAGCAGTAACTGCAGTAACAGCAGTAACAGCAGTAACTACAGTAACTGCAGTAACAGCAGTAACAGCAGTAACAGCAGTAACTGCAGTAACAGCAGTAACTGCAGTAACAGCAGTAATTTCAGTAACAGCAGTTTTCAGAATCAAGACGTTTCGGCTCCCATCCGGAAGTCATTCTCAAGGAAGGAAGCCATTTTTGTGAAAAAAGAAAACCCCTCTTTGAACAGAAATTTTGGTCTGAGATTCAATTCAAAGTCTATCACAGTGTATTAGCACCGTGGTCAAGCCAATCACATGCTAATCAGGTAGTTAACAGTGATGAGGGAGGTGCAGCCAGAAAACAATAGGCCTGATTACTGATTACTGGGCCATCATGGAAACAATTAGGTCAGTTTCAGGTGAAACTAGCTAATCAACAGATACTCAGGCAGACTCCTTCCTGAGGGCGGGGCTTATTTAACACAGAGTAGCTTAAATTTCTGAGTTCCCGGTCCATTTTTTCACAATTGAGAATGACTTTGGGATGGGAGCCGAAACGTCTCGATTCTGAAAACAGTGTCCAGACGACTACGACTGAAACCTTTTCTATGATAGAACACTCCTGGACGAATGAGGGACTACACCGTCTTCAGTAACAGCAGTATCTGCAGTAACTTCAGTAACTGCAGTAACTTCAGTAACAGTAACTGCAGTAAATTCAGTAACAGCAGTAACTGCAGTAACTTTAGTAACAGTAACTGCAGTAAATTCAGTAACAGCAGTAACTGCAGTAACAGCAGTAACAGTAACTACAGTAACAGCAGTAACTTCAGTAACAGTAACAGCAGTAACAGTAACTGCAGTAACAGCAGTAACTTCAGTAACAGCAGTAACTTCAGTAACAGCAGTAACAGTAACTGCAGTAACTGCAGTAACAGCAGTAACAGCAGTAACAGCAGTAACTGCAGTAACAGCAATAACTTCAGTAACAGTAACTACAGTAACAGCAGTAACAGCAGTAACTTTAGTAACTGCAATAACTTCAGTAACAGTAACTGCAGTAACTACAGTAACAGCAGTAACAGCAGTAACTACAGTAACAGCAGTAACAGCAGTAACTTTAGTAACTGCAATAACTTCAGTAACAGTAACAGCAGTAACAGTAACTGCAGTAACAGCAGTAACTTCAGTAACAGTAACAGCAGTAACAGTAACTTCAGTAACAGTAACAGCAGTAACAGTAACTGCAGTAACAGTAACTTCAGTAACAGTAACTACAGTAACTACAGTAACAGCAATAACAGCAGTAACTGCAAAAACAGTAACTACAGTAACAGCAGTAACAGTAACTACAGTAACTACAGTAACTGCAGTAACAGCAGTAACAACAGTAACTGCAGTAACAGCAGTAACTGCAGTAACTGCAGTAACTGCAGTAACTACAGTAACTACAGTAACAGCAGTAACTACAGTAACTGCAGTAACTACAGTAACAGCAGTAACTTTAGTAACTGCAATAACTTCAGTAACAGTAACTGCAGTAACTACAGTAACAGCAGTAACTGCAACAGTAACAGTAACTACAGTAACTACAGTAACTAGTAACAGTAACTGCAGTAACAGTAACTACAGTAACTGCAGTAACTACAGTAACTACAGTAACAGTAACTACAGTAACAGTAACTACAGTAACTGGCAGTAACAGCAGTAACAGCAGTAACAGCAGTAACTACAGTAACTACAGTAACTAGCAAACAGCAGTAACTACAGTAACTGCAGTAACTGCAGTAACTAACAGTAACTAACAGTAACAGTAACAGTAACTAGTAACTTCAGTAACTAACAGTAACAGTAACTACAGTAACAAACTGCAACTTCAGTAACAGCAGTAACTACAACAGTAACTTCAGTAACTTCAGTAACTAACAGTAACTACAGTAACAGCAGTAACTACAGTAACAGCAGTAACAACAGTAACAGTAACTGCAGTAACAGTAACTACAGTAACTTCAGTAACTGCAGTAACTGCAGTAACACAGTAACTACAGTAACAGTAACTGCAGTAACTACAGTAACAGTAACTACAGTAACAGTAACTACAGTAACAGTAACTTCAGTAACAGCAGTAACAGCAGTAACTACAGTAACAGTAACTGCAGTAACTTTAGTAACAGTAACTACAGTAACAGCAGTAACTGCAGTAACAGCAGTAACTACAGTAACAGTAACTACAGTAACAGTAACTACAGTAACAGTAACTACAGTAACAGTAACTGCAGTAACAGTAACTACAGTAACAGTAACTTCAGTAACAACAGTAACTACAGTAACAGCAGTAACTTCAAACTAACAGTAACACAGTAACTAGCAGTAACTACAGTAACAGCAGTAACTAGTAACTACAGTAACAGCAACTGCAACAGTAACTACAGTAACAGTAACTGCAGTAACTGTAACTGCAGTAACTACAGTAACAGTAGCACAGTAACTGCAGTAACACAGTAACTACAGTAACTAAGTAACATCAGTAACTGCAGTAACAACAGTAACTACAGTAACAGTAACTACAGTAACTTCAGTAACTGCAGTAACTACAGTAACAGTAACTACAGTAACTACAGTAACAGTAACTGCAGTAACTACAGTAACAGTAACTTCAGTAACAGTAACTAAACTAACTGCAGTAACAGCAGTAACAGTAACTACAGTAACTGCAGTAACAGTAACAGTAACTGCAGTAACTTCAGTAACAGCAGTAACAGTAACTGCAGTAACAGTAACTACAGTAACTTCAGTAACTGCAGTAACTGCAGTAACAGCAGTAACTGTAGTAACTTCAGTAACAGCAGTAACAGTAACTGCAGTAACAGTAACTTCAGTAACTACAGTAACAGCAGTAACTGTAGTAACTGCAATAACAGCAGTAACTGTAGTAACTACAGTAACTACAGTAACTACAGTAACAGCAGTAACTGCAGTAACAGTAACAGCAGTAACAGTAACTTCAGTAACTTCAGTAACTACAGTAACAGCAGTAACTGTAGTAACTTCAGTAACAGCAGTAACAGTAACTGCAGTAACAGTAACTACAGTAATTGTGGGAAGGGATTCAAGAGAAACCAACTGAATAGAAACTGATATTTATGGGATGTCGCTTTAACAGAATGACAGCTGTGATCAATACACGCACGCGCGCGCCCCGGGCCTCATCAGGGTAATTGAATATTCCCTCTGCAGACTCACAGGGGGCAGAGACACGCGCGCGCACTCGCACATTCAGCATTATCGTGACTGCCCCCCCAGTGCGTGCATGGGTGCGCGTGTCCGCCGGTGCCTCTCGGTGTGTGGACGGTCAGACCGGAGCTGTGCACCGACATCAGACCTGGAACATTATCGGGACGTTTTCCCTCGTTTTCTTTTGACTGTGTCGGGACGGACGGACGGACGGACGGTGAGCCGCCGGTGAAACCCGGACAGACCCCGGTGCTGCTGCTGCTGGACTTCTCTTTTTCGCTCCGGTGTGTTGCTGTGGAAACATCCGCCAGCTTCTTGTGAACATGCAGCTGCAGGGAGCGACGGCCTGAAGCTGAGCAGGTAACCAGAACATTTCGAACTTCTCACCGGGATCAGAGGCACTTCAGGGGCCGGTCACAGGATCCTGGTGCTCGGATCCTCAAGTGTCTCGTTGTTTGCTGAACGCTTTCCAGTCCCGCAGGTTCGGGGGGCGGCCGGCGCTGTGGCCGTCTCCTCCCCGGTTCATCGGATTCGGTCGGAACGTTTCTTGTCCAAATGAAAGCTTTATTAAAACGCTTCAGACCACAGAACAGTGCAGGACGGGACGTAGTGCTGCAGAAGTACAACAATAACAGTACAGCATGTGTTCTGGATGTGTATTATAGATCAGTACAGTAAATATCACGTGATAAACTCCACCTGAGGAAACACTAAAAGACCTCACAGCAATATTAAACTCTGACAGAATATTAGAGCTGAGTTTATAATAACTGACAGCAGACTGTGACAGCTGTAATATTATAATGTTAATAAACACAGTGTGACAATGAAGAAAAACAGAAACAAAGTTATGAGTTAAAGAAAAACTGGCAGAACAACAAACTATCTGAAACTTAACTTGTGTATTTTAAAAACTGAGATCCAAACGTGTTTTCTGACGAATACAGAGTTCGTTCATTGACCAGAACTGAACAAGGCAGACAGACAGGCAGGCAGAGAGACAGGCAGACAGACAGGCAGACAGAGAGACAGGCAGACAGGCAGGCAGACAGAGAGACAGGCAGACAGGCAGACAGGCAGACAGAGAGACAGACAGAGACAGAGAGACAGGCAGACAGACAGGCAGAGAGAGAGAGAGAGAGAGACAGACGGCAGAGACAGAGAGACAGGCAGACAGACAGACAGACAGAGACAGAGAGACAGGCAGACAGACAGGCAGAGAGAGAGAGAGAGCAGAGAGACAGGCAGACAGACAGGCAGAGAGAGAGAGAGAGAGAGAGAGAGAGACAGGCAGACAGACGGCAGAGAGACAGACAGACAGACAGACAGGCAGACAGACAGGCAGACAGACAGGAAGGGAGACAGACAGACAGACAGAGAGAGAGAGAGAGAGAGCAGAGAGACAGGCAGACAGACGGCAGAGAGACAGGCAGACAGACAGACAGACAGACAGGCAGACAGAGAGACAGGCAGAGAGACAGAGAGACAGGCAGACAGACAGGCAGGCAGAGAGACAGAGAGACAGAGAGACAGGCAGACAGAGAGACAGGCAGACAGAGAGACAGACAGAGACAGAGAGACAGGCAGAGAGAGAGAGAGAGAGAGACAGACGGCAGAGACAGAGAGAGAGAGAGAGATAGCAGACAGACAGACAGACAGACAGGCAGACAGACAGACAGACAGACAGGCAGACAGACAGGAAGGGAGACAGACAGACAGGCAGAGAGAGAGAGAGAGAGAGACAGGCAGACAGACGGCAGAGAGACAGGCAGACAGACAGGCAGACAGACAGGCAGACAGAGAGACAGGCAGAGAGACAGAGAGACAGGCAGACAGACAGGCAGGCAGAGAGACAGAGAGACAGGCAGAGAGACAGAGAGACAGGCAGACAGAGAGATAGGCAGAGAGAGAGAGAGAGAGACAGACGGCAGAGACAGAGAGAGACAGAGAGACAGACAGGCAGACAGGCAGACAGAGAGACAGGCAGGCAGACAGAGACAGAGAGACAGACAGAGAGACAGACAGGCAGGTGTAGGAACTATTTTCTCTCTGCAGATAGTTCCTACATGACGCTGCTCACAGCAGACCTGTGGATTTTCTTGAGTAACTTGTTGTTAATGGCGTCGCCTGTCGAAACGATCAAACAGGTGCGTCCACTGATGCTTTACCTGCTCGTAAAATCTCCACTGCGTCCGCGGCGTCTAACGTGTCTCTCTCTGTTTCTCTGCAAACACCCGTTAATATACCTCATCTGCAGTCGCTCTACTGAACGTTAAAGCAGTCACTGTTTTAAAGTCCTGATCAAATGCTTCACATTTTCCATATGATATATTTTGTCCCAGTCCCCGATACTGGTCTCGGTTGCTGGTCCCCTGATCCGTAAAGGTTGGGAGCTCCTGTTTCAAAACACTGAACATGTTCAGAAACACATGAGCTCATGTTGTCTGGACCTTTTCAGAAAATGTTCTTTCCTACAGTGTTCGTACGATGTTAAATAATAACTACACTGACACTCGCAGCATGTTTCAGACCATATATATATCTATATATATATATAGATATATATATTTATTTCTATAATCTCCAGCTGCAGTCAGGCAGCAGTGTTTCGTGTGTTATCTGCATGTTCTTTACTCTGCTGCTGTTTCGTAACAACACTTACATAAGACTGAAGGCTGCAGGAGAACAATGGCTCATACACACTAAAACACATGCACACTAACACACACACTAACACACTAAAACACACACACGTGTTGCCTCCTGTTGGTGTTAAGTGAACGTAAAGTTTGCATTATGTGCTCATTCATTCGGGGCCGTGAGGACTCTCAGTGTTTGAATCCAGGTTTTTGGGAGATTTGAATAGAAATACTTTTCAGCCAACAAATAAAAGAGTCAGTATTTCTCACCCAGATTCTGAAACCTGGCAGAGTGAAAAGGCTTTAAAACAGCATTTAGACGAGTCCCTGAGGGGCCCGGGACGATCAAAGGGATAAAGAATACAAAAGTACACTATAAAATAATATAATCTACAGCGGTGTGAAAAAGTGTTTGCCTTCCTGATTTCTTATTGTTTTGCATGTTTGTCAAACTTAAATGTTTCAGATCATCAAACAAATTTAAATATTAGTCAAAGATAACACAAGTAAACACAAAATGCAGTTTTTAAATGAAGGCTGTTATTATTAAGGGAAAACAAAATCCAAACCTACATGGCCCTGTGTGAAATAGTGATTTCCCCCTAAACCTAATAACTGGTTGCTCCACCCTTAGCAGCAACAACTGCAGTCAAGCGTTTGCGATAACTTGCAGTGAGTCTTTTACAGCGCTGTGGAGGAGTTTTGGCCCACTCATCTTTGCAGAATTGTTGTAATTCAGCCACATTGGAGGGTTTTCGAGCATGAACTGCCTTTTTAAGGTCATGCCACAGCATCTCAATAGGATTCAGGTCAGGACTGTGACTAGGCCACTCCAAAGTCTCCATTTTGTTCTTCTTCAGCCATTCAGAGGTGGACTTGCTGGTGTGTTTTGGATCATTGTCCTGCTGCAGAACCCAAGTTCGCTTCAGCTTGAGGTCACGAACAGATGGCCGGACATTCTGAGTTTTATCCAAAGGACGGACTGAATTCCCCTAAAAAAAAAATTGGCGAGCCACCAACCAAACTCTGTACAATTTGAGAATTTTTTTAAAATCACAAAATTGTATTTGTTCATTTAACTGTTATATATATCTAATTATATTTTCTGTAAATTGTATCTCTGTATATGATGACCTGGCGTGTAGTTCTAGTGGAGAATACTAAATTCCTTTCATTCTAAGTAATTTTTTATTAATTATTTTGCCTCAACACTATCACATTTCGTATAAAGATATATAAGCCTTTAAAAATGTGTCTCCTCCTCTTCATGCCAAAGTTTCAGAGATGTTTCAGAGGACATGTCCTCAGCGGCAGCCATGGCCGCCAAATGTTTTTGGTTAATAAGTAGATTTATCTAGTTCACTTACAAACGAGTATTGCTGCCAATGAGAACCAAACACGTTTCAGGCATTGTGATTGGTTCACTTACTCTACAGTTATGATCTTCATCATCCACAGACATCTTACACCATCGTTGTGATTTAGTTCTTTGGCAAAAGCTTATTCCTTATTCATATTCACGCACTACCTAAGCATTATTTAACTGACAAATATCTCTCTTGTAGCCCAGTTATGTCCATGATCTCCATATTTGCGACCCTCTGTGGCCCCACATACACACACGGGCCCCATATGGAGCTAATGGCCAGCAGTTTATGGAGCCCACGTGGACACACTGGCTGAGTTCCCAGAAATCCCAGCAGCTGCTGAAGGGGATCCATCATTAATTATTCTAACAGGCAAAGCTTTTATTGTGAAACTGGAGGAAAAGTTTGTCCTCGGTTTAATTCAAACAAAGTTTTATCCTTAATTCATGTTTGTGGTCTGTTTTTCCCTGCAGTTCGTCTGAGAACTGTTAGACTCCTCGTCATCATGCTGTCCAGGTGGCTCCGCCCCTTACTGCTCCTCCTCTTCTTCCTCATCGAGTCAGCTGAGTCCTCTCTCTCTGCTGACAACACCACAGAGGATCTTCAGGAGGTGACTCTGGCAGCCATCTTGCCCCTAACCAACACAGACTATGCGTGGGCGTGGCCTCGCGTGGCGCCGGCGCTCCATCAGGCAGTGCGGCGGGTGAACTCAGACCCCTGGCTTCTACCGGGCCTGAAGCTCCAGCTGGTTCATGGCAGCTCTGAGAACCGTGACGGCTTCTGCTCGGACTCCATTGCGCCACTGGTCGCCGTCGACATCAAACTCTCCCATGACCCCTGGGCCTTCATCGGCCCCGGCTGTGACTACTCCTCCTCCCCCGTCGCCCGCTTCACCACCCACTGGGACGTTCCCATGGTCACGGCCGGCGCCCGAGCCATCGGCTTCGAGAGCTACGCGTCAGTCACCAACACGGGCCCCACCCACAAGAAGCTGGGCGAGTTCGGTATGAGGATCCAGAAGACGTTCGGCTGGCGGCAACACGCCATGCTCATCTTCAGCGACAAGAAGGACGCCAACGACGACCGGCCGTGCTACTTTGCGGTGGAGGGCCTCTACACACTGCTAGGTAAAAGCAACATCACCATCCGCGACCACATCATCGAGGCCGACAACGTCAACTACAAGTCAGTGGTCCAGGCTATCCGCGACAATGGCAGAGGTCAGACGCTTCAACTACTTTCACTGTGTGGTTTAATTTGATTCTTCCTCTTCTTTACTTCTCTCCTTCATTCAGTAGTTAGTGGTCAGAGAGAACGGCTGAGATTAGACGCTTCAACTGCTTTCTGTTTTAGTTTCTCTCTGAGGTCACTTCACTGCTTTTTCATTCCCTTTGACTCGTCTTGTGTTTTCCCGCCTCACTTTCCTCATTCTTCTTCTCCTTTCCCTTGTTCCTTCCTTCCTTCCTTTTCCCTCCCTGTTTTCTTTGATTTTTTCTGTCTTTCCTCCTCCTGCTGCTGTTTCTCCTCGTTAAATGATGGTTAATTATTATTTGATGTTGTGCTTCAGTAGTTACTGACTGATCTGTGTGTGTGTTCAGTGTGTGTGTGTGTGTGTTACACACCTGTAAATAATCAGTAACTGGTATTTACAGCAGAGAGGAAGAAATTACTCTAATTCTCTCTCTTTCCTCTCTTTTGTTTCTTCTTGCTGTTAAACAATCTGTTATGAATGTGAAGGCTTTTATTCTGATACAGCTTTTAAAAAGGTGACATTTCATGGATTCACTCACAGGGTTGAAGTAAATCCATGTGAATCTTTCATATTTAGTTAAACCCCGCCGACCAATAACCAGCTGTTCTGACAGAGCTGACCTCTGATTGGACAGAGAGGCGGAGAGTCCAAAATTCCTGTCAGAGAATAAACTGCTCCAGAGAGCTGGTTTACACACAGGAGGACATCTTACTGATACAGTTTTTAATAAACTCTGGACACTCAGTGTCACGTTAGCCACCGAGCTAACTAGCCTTTTCAGTAACATTTTATTGAATGAAATAATGAACCCTCCTGAGAACTAAATGTCAAGTAAACAGAGCAGTAGAGAGAAACCAGAGAGCAGCTCAGAGAGAGACTGTGACTGACTGGTATTAGCATGTTCCTGATTGGCTAGCGTGTTAGCTGTTAGCTCACCAGTTACAGTAGTTCATCAAAGTCACCAATGTGTCTCAGTTCGCGCCCTTCTGTACTTTCACTTGCTATTTTGAGTGCATAAGTGCGTTCACGTTGACAGTTATGACAAAATGCAGTGCACTACGAGTACCCGGATGGTGTACTCATAACAGCTGGTGTGGAACGCTGGACACCTCTCACACTTGATGGTCGCCATCTTGGCTACGTAGCGCAAGGGTAATGGTTCATTTAGCAGCCTGTAATGATTTGGTACCGCAAACGTTAATGTAAATTCTAGCTAGCTAGCTAGCTAGCTAACAAGCAAGTAAAAGTAAAATCACGTTCAAGTTTTAATGTTGTCAAGTGAGCAAACAAGCCGGCAGATATTATGGCCGGCGACAATTGCAGCCATTCGCCATTAAAAAGAAGAGAAGAAGAAGAAGAAGCGGTCAAATGTTGCGATAAGTGCACAACAGCTGTGTTCGATCTGAGACAACACTACCTGTCGAAATTTACACACTACGCAAGTAAGTACATATTGTACATGGTGTACTACAAGGAAGTGTACTAACGTAAGTATCCGAATTGAGACGCAGCTCAAGACAAATATTTCACAAAGATGTGCAGATGAATTTCACGGTGACACTTCCTGGTGTGAGAACATGGAGTCATTCAAGTCTGAAGGGCTCATCCTATAGCGAGCAGGAAGGAGATCAGAGACTTTTCAAAATAAAGTGTCAGACAGGCGGACAACACGCACACAATAATTGCTCCTGTTGTCCTCTAACTGAGGCCATCTGGTACCGCCGCCAACGACACTGAGAGTAATTACCTGTGTGTGTGTGTGAGTCATTTTGGTTCAGTTAAAAACACAGTCGACTCTTACAGAAACAAACAGACTCAGTGCCACTTTATTAGGAACACCTCAGGGACTGAAAGCACGTTATTGGGGGTTGGGAGGCCAGAAAAGGTGGAGGCTTATTTATATATGACAAGTGTCTGATGTGTTTGTTAACGCGCATGTAATTTATTGCTTAATTCATGCATGATAGTTACACTATAGTTGGATATTTGACCTTGTTTATAATAATAATTCACACAAATGAAACCATGCTGTGATGTTGGCTGCTAATAAGTCAGATATCAACTGTCAGTGTGATGCCTGTCGCTCAGTCCAGCTGCTGGTCGTCTGCTTTCCAGTAACGAGTACCATACAGCTCCATGAATGTAGTGCAGGAAAAATGTATATATTCTATAGTTCCCTCTGAGATGTAGTGGAGTACTAAGTATTATTAAGTCATTTAGTACTTAAGTAACATAAAATGGAAATACTCAAGTAAAGTACAAGTACCTCAAAATTACAGTACAGTTGGATAGAAAACATGAAAAGACTGTCGGGATACGTCCGAGCTGGGAATCAGATCAGCTGAACCTCTGACGTCACACCTCAAGCTCAAGCTCGGTCAAACTCAGCTACAGCTCGTTGGGGGTCTGTGATAATCACCATGGTGACTGACGAGCCGAGTGATGAGGTCATCAGTGAGGGACAGTTAACCTCTGAGGAGGAAACTGGACACTGAATCTGCAGAGATGAACACAGAGTCAGACCACGTTTACAGTCTGATGCGTTCACAAGGAAAAATCCTTTCAGTTCGGTTAGAGACAAACTGTTTTATCACTGCGAGGAACCTTCTCCTTTATTCCGCTCATGGATTATAGATGTATTAATAAATGTGATATGGCGCCTCCACTCAGTCAGTGGTCAACTATAAAATAAAAGTGAGAGGGCGCCATCTTAGATTCGGATGTCCAGTTCTTAAAATACATGATCCATTCTCTCCTCCTTCCTCGATTCCTGTCTTTTCTTCTTCTACAGTTTCCTTCTGTTTGTTCCTCTCTCCTCCTCATCTTTTCATCGTTCCTTCCTCCATCTCTTCTTCTTCTTTCATAAAAAATACAGGTTCTTATTTCTTCTCTACTTCTTCTTCAGTCGTGTACCTGTGCTGTCCCTGGGACATCTTCAGGACTCTGATGGTCCAGTTCTGGAGGGAGGGGGTGGAGTTGGAGGACTACGTCTTCTTCTTCATTGATCTTTTTGCTGAGGGTTTGGGGGGGCCTGGCCCTGTCCGGCCTTGGTACAGAGGAGACCAGGACGACTTTGCCGCCCGCTACACCTTCAGGGTGAGACACTAATCTGATGCTTTTACTGTTGTTCACACCTTCAGAAGCTTTTTACTGTTTTTAATATTAATAATAACACTGACTTCCTGTCACAAGTGTTAAAATCCAGTTAAAGAGACCAACAGGACTGCGAAACGTACATGATCAAAATTTATTTGGTTGGTTTGTTTTTAATCAGTAAACTATATTTTCTTCCTGTCTGTCTCTCTGCCTGTCTGTCTGTCTGTCTGTCTGTCTGTCTGTCTGTCTGTCTGTCTGCCTGTCTGTCTCTCTCTGTCTGTCTCTCTGTCTGTCTCTGTCTGTCTGTCTCTCTGTCTGTCTGTCTGTCTGTCTGTCTGTCTGTCTGTCTCTCTGTCTGTCTGTCTGTCTGTCTGTCTGTTGTCAGAGTGTGAAGGTGCTGACCTACCTGGAGCCTCAGAATCCAGAATATCTTCAATTTGTTGAAACTCTGAAGAACGACGCAAAGGAAATGTTCAACTTGACCATCAAAGACTCTCTGGTAGCAGACGCACTCACTGCCATACTGTTTTATTACAGCAATATTCATGTTAGTATGAAAGATGGGATTATTATTCTTACAGCCAGTAGGTGGTTTGAGGGGGGACGCCATCCCCCTTGTTAGCAAAATGACCAAAAACCCGTCCCCCTTGTTGACCTGCTCAGAAGCTGCTGTGCTTCGTCTCGTAGCGGCGCTGCTTTTAATACTCGCCACGGTCTCTGAACATGTGAGACGTCCTGGTGTCGAGCTGCCTGGGGGGACACTGAACACGTCAGAGTCCGTTCTGGATTCAAAGCTCTGTTTCCGCTGTCTACTTTTCAGAGCTCGCCATGTGAAATGATTTCTCCGACTCGTCTCTCCCTGTGTGTGCGTTCCTCACTCACTGACTCGCCGGCCGCTAAACCGACGCCGTAAAGGCTGGAAAAGCTGCGCCTTAAATTACAAACGCTCCGTCAAAATGTAATAATTCTCTAATTCTGTAATGTTCTCTGCAGCAGACGGGGGAAAGAGAAAGTGCGGCAGCAGCGCGACAGAGGCCGGCATAAATGAACAGTTTGGAGCATAAGTGCCCTTGAATGCTCATAAACTTCTTTGTTTTTTTGCTGTTTTGACTTATTTTTTCAAATAAAACAAATCTTTGTGCAACAAATAGAGTGTTTACGTGATAACGTAATAATTATACATTATTTTAGTAAATACTCCTAAAAGTCAGTTCAAGTGTAAAAAATAGGCTACCTGGAAGAAGAGATTTACAAATCGCCCACCAGTTTATAAATGAAACTATATATTTGGGAGGCATTTTTGAAGATTAATGTCTTCAGTAGGAACCAATGGGCTCGGAGAGCAGAGACAGGAAGTCAGACAGTATTCAGAGACGGACTAACGTATTGTTTGTTTGGGGCTGTGTTCAAAATCACACACTAACATCCTGAGTCCTGCACACTCAGTCAGTGCGTACTGCGTACTACATGAACGATTAAGTATGCGATCACCAGCAGACTGTTCACACTGCAACACGTCTTCTCTACATCAGCTGACCGTATCGATCACAATGTGACCGCTCCGAGCTGCCGCTGAATGAAAATTGATTATCACAAATGTAAATCAACATCACCTCTTCCCCTCAGTGTAATATTTTCCAGTATTATTTTAAGGCTAATTAAAGAAACGGAGGAATAACGGTGGTTCGTGGCTGGCCTGCCGGCTGGCTCGCCGGCTGGCTCGCCGGCTGGCTCGCCGCAATACTTGGAGCACATTTTGAAATTTTCTGAAACTGCCAATATTCGAAATCTACACAGTTGATTTCTCGCCTCAATACTCAGAAATTCTTGCTAATCTAGTTTACAGGATAATAGGTCAGCTGTTTGAAACAGAATCGTGCAGGTGAAGTGACCTGATGTCTCTCTGTCAGTATAACCTGATAGCTGGAGGTTTCCATGATGGAGTGATGATGTACTCTCAGGCTCTGAACGAGACGCTGAGCGAGCAGAGAGGAGGACCGGGAGCAGGAGGAGTCCAGAGGCCCAGGGGAGACGTGGTGACCAGGAGGATGTGGAACAGAACCTTCCCAGGTGAGGACAGATGTCTTGAGTTTCTTCGTCCTCCTCTTTTCTCACGTGTCTGTTATGGAAAATATTTCGGACTCATGTGGGAAAATGCGGCTCAGTGTTTTCGGCCAATCACAGCGCAGAGATGGATGAGAACAGTCAGGATTAAAAATAATTTCCTTCATCAAAAAACCACAAAGAACAGAAATATTGCGACAGCTACAATAAGAAACAGAGTCGGACTGATAGTCGGCTGCTAATAAAACACAAAGTATCTGAAAAGGACCACAGACTGTGGGCATTACTGCATTTTATACTGCGTTTCTTCTCTGCTACAACTATAATAAAATTTAGTTATGTTTAAAAAGAGAGCCGAAGTCCTGACGCCACTTCCTGTCCAGCTCCTGTACCTGAACACATGATGCGTTCAGGATCTGATCCTGGACCAGCGGCCTGATGAAACACGAGCCTCATGTGGCTCATTTTCTATTTCTGTAAAACATTCAGAGAGAACTCGAGTCTCAGCGCTTGGTCCATGTTGGATTTTGGGACCGTTCGGCCAATCAGAGGGCTCGGAGTGGTTTCCTGTCCTGGTCGGGGGTTTGAGTCCCAGACGTTCTGTCTTCAGGTTCCCAGCTGGTACACATTTAGACTGCGCCGCTACGCTAACATGCTAACTCCCTGCTGACACACACTGCAGCCGTGAGAATGTGTGTGTGTGTGTGTGTGTTCAGTGATGGACACAGTGAGTAGAAAAACAACAGAAAGGAAACTGTCAGTCTGGTTCCCATGGTGACCTCACAGAACACGGAGGCTCCTGATTGGTCGGTCAGGGCTCATTAGGTAATGGACGGAGCGAAGTGATTGATTGGTGGAGCTGAGAGCGGAGAGAAGCTGGTTTCTCATTGGAAACATTAAAGTAACTTCAGATGATTCATTGTTGACAGCTCTGAGATAAAAATCTGACACAAACAAACATCAGCTGATTTCTACTGGATTTATTTCCCGAACGGTCTGCTGGTTAACGCTCCTCCGGTGTTCAGAACCGTTTCTGTTGGTGATGGAGTCAGACAGCTGTTGGACCTGAACCTGAACCTGAACCAGGACGTGTGAGGCTCCAAACACAACCAGGAAACAGCAGTCAGTGAACACGTTTACCAGATCTGTTCGTTCAAAACGTTTAATGTTGAGAAAATGTGAGCGCTACTCCTGCATCAGATTTATTATGATTTTATTACTGAGCTTTAATGGCAGTGTAATAAACACTGCGGTATTACTGAAACACTAATGGCACTTAAAGTCACATTTAGTTTTCATTGACAGAGACCTTTATACTTTATAACAGATAAATATTACATTGACATCTTAGATTCAGTGTGTTTTACCTGAGCGACGTGCCGCGGAGTCTTCCTCAAGCTGCAGTTACAACCTCCACCAATCAGAGCGTAGGACAGTAACCTGTATGTAACCTGAGAGGCAAAACCTGGGGCAAAGGCCGTCTGCAGTGAAGACTGCTTACCGATTTCAGTGAGGACATCAAACTGGACATGTGGGGAAAAGATAAGAAAAAAAGAAAGTTGCAAAGGAGAAGAATATTAATGTGATCGAGGGTCTCGCTCCTCAGCGAAGACTCGTACGACTGCAGGAGTCACAAGCTTTAATCATTTCTATCCAACGGCTGGATTTGTCAGAAAAAGTGAAGCTGATAACATCTGCATATTAAACATTTTCCTCGCGTGAGATGAACAAACTACAGCCTGGCAGTTTCTAAAGTTCAGCAGCAGAAAAAAACCCTCTTTTACTTTCCAGACGCTTCACAACAGTCGTGCATCACATGTTCTCTAAACCAGACGAGCTGCCGCTCAGTTCCGTCCGCAGTCGCAGTGAATCCGGCCCTCGCCGAGCGTTAACGAGCTGCTGACGTGACGCTGAACCTCTGCATTGTTTTCAGCTCAGAACAGGAAGAGACAGGAAGTCATCTGTCAGTGAAACGGCTGCAATCAGCTTCAGGAAAAAGGTGGAAGTTAGAAAAAAAACATGTGGAACAGTTTTTTCTGCAACATTTTGTAGTTTTTGAACCCGTCGTGGAAGCAGGAAGCGGCTGCAGCAGATCCGACTTCGCAAACGTCAGGATTCATAAAAGCAGCAGATAGTGATGAAGACGTTTGAACTTATTGTTCTTCTTCCTGTGTTACTGCCATGTTTGTATATTTAGCTTATTCATCCACCAGTGTTTGTGGAGGGGCCGTGCTAGCAGTCTGTCCCCTGAGCTCGTCTTCTCAGGCTGTTTGTCGAGTCAGAACGGAGCCGCAAACCTTCAGTCCGATCATTTGAGACTGAAGTTTTAAAAACAAAGAAAGAAAAATAAAGGAGACGGACTGCGATTCATCATCACAGCCCCATAAAAACGTCTCCATTCATCAGCTGCAGATGTTATTTTAAACGTCACAAAATAACGTTTCTGTTGTTTTAGTTTGTGAAACATTTTAAAGACAAACAGACGAGACATTTCATCATGTGGACGGAAAAATACAAAGACAGAGAGTGGAAAACTGTTAGAGACAGATCACTGAGCGTCCACAAACACTGAGACACTGAGTGGGAGGACAAATACCAGACAGGACAGAACGAGACGAGACAACAAGGAGAAGACAAAACAGGACAGGGCGGGGCGTCCTGGTGGTCTTAGGGTCTGGACTGTTGGTCATGTGCCTGTGGTGTCCTTCGTTCAGGTCTCATTGGGGACCTTTGTTGTCCCCCCTCATTTCCTGTCACCTTTCTGCTGTCAAATAAAGATAAAATGTCCCCAAAAAAGACAAAACAGGTCAAAGCAGGATGCGACAAGACAATAAAGACAAGAAAGGACAGGACAAGCCAACATAGGACACAAGAGAGCAGACAAGGCTGGATTAATACCAGGACAAGACAGCAGAGATAAGACAAAACAGGACAGGACGGGACGAAGAGACAAAAATAAAAAAGGATGACAAAACAACAACAACGAGACATAAAAGGACAGGATGGACATAAAAACAAATAACAAGACAACAAAGACAGGTCAGGACAAGAGAGAGCAGGGACGGACACGACGAGACAAGATGGTGATGAGGACAGGACAACCAAGACAGAACAAGGCCGACGGGACAAGACAAGACAATAAAGATCAGGAATAAATAGACAGGACAAATAAGACAACAATGAAAAGGAGGAGACAACAAAGACAAGACAGACAGACAGACAGGACACAAGAAGACAAGAGAGAGAGTAAACAGGCTCATCAGTCTCTGTCAGTCAGCAGGACATGGTCTTCATTTTAATCAGGACATCATATTTCACCCCCCCGTCTGTCTCTCAGGACGTCCTTCATGCTGCTCGTCCTGCTCTTCTTCTGTGGTTTAACAGCGTGTGTGTGTGTGTGTGTGTGTGTGTGTGTGTGTGTGTGTGTGTGTGTGTGTGTGTGTGTGTGTGTGTGTGTGTGTGTGTGTGTGTGTGTGTGTGTGTGTGTGTGTGTGTGTGTGTGTGTGTGTGTGTGTGTGTGTGTGTGTGTGTGTGTGTGTGTGTGTGTTGGGGGAGGGGGTCCAGGTGTGGTAAACAAACAGCCACAGGAAGTGACAGCAGGACTCAGCTGGAGACGACCGACTAATGTGATCAGACACACACAGCTGAGAGTGTGTGTGCGTTTATGTGTGTGTGTGTGTGTGTGTGTGTGTGTGTGTGTGTGTGTGTGTGTGTGTGTGTGTGTCGTTCTTAATGAAACAAGGCGACATTTTTAGATTTATGTTTTCAACCAGAAGAAAGACGTCGGGTCACATGACAGCTCTGTAACACAGACAGTTTGTTTTTGTTCAGTGTTTCTCTGCACAGAAACACGACCTGAGAGTGGGCCTTCATCGTTATGTATATATAAATATATATATATATTTATATTATATTATATAATATATATTTATATATATGCGTATATAAAACTTTATTAAGTGCGGCTCTCTGTTCTGGTTTATTTACTGTCAGAAATAAACTAATGGAAATAAAAACGTACATTTAGAAAAACTTCAGAGCGATGAATCGGTCAGAAACTCGTCAGAAAATATCAGTATAATGATAACAGACGAAACGAATAAACAGAAGACAGTGAAGATTGGGGTGTTATTGATCATTGAGCTCTAAACAGTAATCTGACCTCAGTGTTTCATTAGTCTGATGTGGACTCTGATGAATTCATGCAGACTGTGTCCACCCCCGCTGTGATCAGCTGTGTGGAGGTGAGACAGTGGGCGGGGTTTGAGCGCCCCCCCCCCCCGTGGACTTCGCCATGGGACCGTATCAAATCATTTTCTGATCCCGTCTGAGTTGTGCCATGACTTACACACACGATGTTTGTCACTTTAAAAAACAAAACTGAAATATAAAACAGTAAAAATACGTAATTAGAAAGACTTCACACCTGAAAGTCGCGCGAGTGGCGTCACGACTGTCTGTCTCCACGAGCCGCTGAGGCCACGAGCCGCTGAGGCCACGATGCCTGTGTGTTCGGACATGGACGTGTAACGTACCGGATGTAGTCACGAGCAGCGGGTCTCGCTCCTTCGCTTCCCGGCTGATAAAAGGACCAGGAGTCGCTGGTAAAACCCATCAGGTGAGCTGACGTTACGGGGGACGGCCATGTTGTGCGGGCGAGAGACGCGGTCCACTGAGCGGATTCAAACTGCGACTTTATCTTAAATGATCTTTTAAATTGACAAACATTATGTGCGGAAGTCATGGCACAATCGAAACGGAAACATTGTTTGACTGTTGCCGTTGACTACCGTACATATTTTTTCCCAAATAAGGTCCCATGTCCACCGGAAGGGGCGGGCCTTTATTGTGTAATCCACCTGCACAGCTCAGACATGTGACTCTGCTTCAGCCTTTATTGTGAAGGAAAACGTTTCGTTTCCTGCAGCAAGAAACTGATGTCACCATCCTGACATCAGCAGGGTCAGAGGTCAGAGTGGAGTGATGAGTCAGCAAAAACCAAATCCAACACAACCGTACAGAACAATACCTGAGATTAACCAAAGTAAACTGATTACACAGTACTACACAGTATACACAGTACTACACAGTACTACACAGTATACACAGTACTACACAGTATACACAGTATACACAGTACTACACAGTATACACAGTACTACACAGTACTACACAGTATACACAGTACTACACAGTATACACAGTACTACACAGTATACACAGTACTACACAGTACTACACAGTATACACAGTACTACACAGTGAAATGAAGTGAGAGGAGATGATGGAGGGAAGAGAAAACTAAAGAAGAAGAGAACAACAGGACTGTTTGTGCTGATGGAGCTGATAAGGAGACTGCTGGGTGTCTGCTTTATATTAGATTGTACTGCTTTCATCCAACACACACACACACACACACACACACACACACACACACACACACACACACACACACACACACACACACACACACACACACACACACACACACACACACACACACACACACACACACACACACACACACTGAAACAGTCAGAGGTCATTAATCACTGAGCATGTGCGTCAGAGGGGGGTGGAGGGATGGTCGATGGAGCGATGGCGCAATGGAGCGGTGGAGGGTGGCAGTAAATAGGTGTGATGGAGTGATGGAGGAAAAGACAAGCAGAGGAGGATGAGGGGGGATGAGAAGAGGGATGGGGGGATGAGGGGGATCAGAGGAGGATGAGGGGAGGGATGAGGGGATCAGAGGGGGGATGAGGGGGAGGATGAGGGGGGGATGAGATCAGAGGGGATCAGAGGGGAATGAGGGGAGGATCAGAGGGAGAAACAGAGGAGGAGGAGAGTGAGGGGGATGAGGGGGATCAGAGGGGAAATCAGAGGGAGGATGAGAGGGGATGAGAGGGGGATCAGAGGGGAAACAGAGGATGGAGGAGGGGGGGGATGAGGGGATCAGAGGGGATCAGAGGGGATGAGGGAAATGAGGGGGATCAGAGGGGAATGATGAGGGGGAATGAGGGGGGATCAGGATGAGGATCAGAGTGGAGAGGGGAGGGGATGAGAGGGGAATGAGGGGGGGGGATCAGAGGGGAAACAGAGGAGGATGAGGGGGGATGAGGGGGATGAGAGGGGGGATCAGAGGGGAACAGAGGAGGATGAGAGGGGATGAGAGGGGGGATCAGAGGAGGATGAGAGGGGATGAGAGGGGGATGAGAGGAGGATGAGGAGGGGAATCAGAGGGGGGATCAGAGGAGGATGAGAGGGAATGAGGGGGGATGAGGGGGATCAGAGGGGAATGAGAGGAGGGATGAGGGGAATGAGGGGGATCAGAGGGGAATGAGGGGGAATGATCAGAGGAGGATGAGAGGAGGGATGAGGGGGAATCAGAGGGGGATCAGAGGGGAATGAGGGGGGAGGGGCGAAGAGGAAACAGGACGTGTTGACAGTATTTAATGATGAAGAGATGAAATGAGATGCTTCTTCACATCAAACCTCTTTCAGTCTGTTTTCATTAAAGCGAATCTGTTGATTGTGTTTAGATTTCAGTTTTTTCCACTGCAAACGTGTTCTGGTCCAAACTCCTCACACAGACCGAAGTCTGTGTGGACCAAACCGAACCGTTTTTGTTGCTTCGTTCGTCCTCCAGCAGCTGTTTCCAGAGCTGTTAGACGCACAGTCAAAGCAGAATGATGCATTTCTGCAGTAAACGTACCGGAACGGAAAATCTAAGATTATTTACAATGACCTGGAATAATAACCATTCCAAACACAGCTGATTGCAGTTTCAGCTGAAAGCCAACCCTGATGTCCTGTTGTTAGTCTCCTTACCAAACAGACACAGGGGGGTTTTGTATGGAAACATGGATCGAGGAAGAGGTTGGTGGGGAAAGAAGACTGGCAGTGAGAGGGAGGATGTGTGGAACACGAAGGAGAGGAAGACCAAGAGCAGTGGGCTCTGTTTGACAAAGGCAACCAAACCTGCAGCGCTTACACTTCCATCAACTCTACCAATTTCCCAGCAAAACAGCAGGTGAGAGGTGCATCCTTCAGTGATACGTGAACTCCGTAGAAGTACTACAGGACAGTATGTTTACATTTTTACACGTACTGACATTTTGAAATATATTGACTGTTTGTTGTTTTGTGTTTTACAGCAGGATCCAAAGGTTGCCTCCCACAGGAGGGAGAGGCTGAAGAGTTTCAGATGCGCAGGAAATTGCCAGTGTTGACTTAGTAATTGGTAACAATGCAATAAAACTGCGGGAAATTCGGGACAGAGTGCAGACAGATAAGATCACTTTGGGAATATGAACACGGTCAGAGAGTCCCAGAGAAACAAAATAAGGATGAAGCAGCTGTACACTGAGGAACGGTGAACGTGTGAAAGAACTCCGGTATCAGTATGTCCAGGAAAAATGTCTGTTCAATAACCAAACAGGGCACATACACAGCTATGCATAACGTAAAGTACTGTATTTTATAGAGTAATGGAGATGGAAGCAGGCAAAGACATACATTCATCTCTGTGGATGAAGCTGGATTCAACCTGGCAAAAACACGCCGCAGGGGAAGGAATGTGATCGGACAGAGAGCAACCGTGGACGTCCCAGGCCAGAGAGGCGCTAACATCATGGTGCGTGCAGCGCTGTCCAATGATGTTTGCTGTTATTCAAACCACTCATTGGCCCCTACAGTACAGAGAGGCTCATTGCTTTTCTGGTTGACCTGCACAATCGAGGCCTTCGCTGTCGTGTGGGATAATTCCACCACTCATCCCAGGATGCCAGTACTATACTCCCCCTTCCTAAACCCCATTCAGGAGCTTTTCTTTGCGTGGGGGCAGAAGGTTTATGACCACCATCCACATGACCAGATGTCCTTACTGGATGCCATGAATGCGGGCTGTGGAGACACTTCTGAAGGCTGCCAGGGTTGGATTAGACAGAAGATACTTTCCAAGATGCATCGCCAGTGAAGATATAAGATGTGATGTTGATGAGAACTTGTGGCCAAATGCAGGAGTACAGTCCTGTACAGTATGAGTGATTAGACATGTTGTTGGTGGTTTTTTTGTAATTATTATTGCAGCCCTGGAATGTCAGGAATTTGTTTTTTGTTTCAACTTTTTATTTTTCTGAAGTAAATTACTATATGCACAGATATAAAAAGATTAAGTATATTGAAGCAAAGTGCTGCATTTCTGATTCATTTTTGTTACATCTACTTTAGTACAGTCAATAAAGTGAAAATGTGTTATTGTTATTCTATAATGAAATACTGATTTGTGTGGTTTGAGTGAGTTTTGGAGGTGAGATTAACTGTTTGGAAGATGCATGTTGGTAATGTAGACTGTACGAAGAGTTTTGAAAAAGTGGCTTCAGTAGTGGCCGATACTTGTTACCAAAAAGATACCTGTTGAAAAAAACTGTAATTGATTAATCATTCAGTCTATAAAATGTCTCAGTTTCATCTTCAGGCATCTTGTTTTGTCCAAACCCCAAAGTGAGTGAGTTTACTGAGATAGAAAACAGAAATACAGAAGCTACTTTTCCATCTAGCGCCATCATCAGGTCAACATGTTAATGTGTCCAACACTTTGGTTTATGACCAAACACCTGCAGATCTGATGACATTCCCATCAGCCTCAGCTGGACTCTGTGCTTACTGCTAACTAGCTAATGTTAGCATGCTAACACACTAAACTAAGATGCTGAACATGGTAAACATTATACCTGCTAAACATCAACATGGCAGCATTGTCACTGTGAGCATGTTAGCATGCTGAAGTTAGCATTTAGCTCACAGAGCTGCTAGCATGGCTGCAGACTCTTTATACTCAAATCTACTCCGTCTCTTAATATTTCTTAATATTTCTGGATAACACAAATTCATGTCAGTCTACAAGTGACCTGAACATATCATTTAACTCAATTTCCATTTGTTCTAAAAAACATCCTTTAATTTAATCCAAACGTGGAACATCAGCGATGTGAAAGCACTAATGTCCATCTGTCCATTCTACAGACGGACATCAGACAAACAATTTGATAATATTTCCAATTTGCTGATGAAGAGTTTTGTACAAAAGGAATTAAAGGCAGGTCCCTTATATGTCCCAAATATAGGCCAGTTGTATTCAATGATTGAATGATTGAAACAACGCCCCTGCTTGACTGTCCCTCAATATTACAACATTAGTCCAACATCGCCCCAGCCTCTATGAGTACAATAGACATTAGCCGCGCAACATGCTAACCCTGTTTTCAACAGGTTAACCTACAAATTAAACAGTAAAACAACATAAAACATGGCAAAACTTATACCTTCCAAGTTTGAAGTCGGGTCACGGACAGCCGGTATCGATCCGTTGTTGAGCTTGTACCATTACCGCCTGGCCCAGTAGTCTGGAGTGAAATGCACGCACACATTCTAGTTTTCTAGTTGTTGTAGGGACATTTCCATCACATTTCCATCACAAATAAACCTAATGCAATGGGTCTTGATCTTCATATAACAACGGCAGACAGTGAGGTAGATTCACTAGGTTTCAGTGGGCGGGACGGTCAGCTGGAGGTAGTGCTGTGTTACATTGTGACATAGATAAGTAACGGAAGAAAAGGCTGCACTACAAACGAGGCATTTCAGGCAGTTCAGGAGCAGTGTTTAACTGCAGAGAATAACTGCACCAAAAATATATAATATATAACACACTAAAGGAAAGGGAAAACCCCAACAGCATAATATGGCCTCTTTAAATAAGAAAATATAAAATTAAAACACTGTTACGAAAGAAAAGAGTTTGTGTATATATGAACTTGATGTCTGTCTGTCTGTCTGTAGGAGTGATGGGTTTGGTGGAGATGGACGAGTTTGGGGACAGACAGGTGGACTTTGCTGTGTGGGACATGACGGACGTCGAGTCTGGAGAGTTTCAGGTAAAACACCTCTGACTCATGATGTCATCACCATGACGTCATCACCGATTACATTTCTCTCAAGCTGCAGATCGCTCTCTGCGTTCACAGCCTAGATGTTTTATCCTCGAATATTTTCAAAACACTGTCAGATATTTTTGACAGTCGAAACAACCGGATCCTCTGAATGCAACATTTGATGTCTCAGGTGAGAACAGACCGAATATACGGTTACAACCTTTGTAACAAAACCAGCAGGTGAAAAGCTCATAACTCATCAATTTCTTACTGTCATCGTCGTCCCTGTCTGTTTTCAAAAACCAACAGTTTTAAGAAGCAAAATAAAAATTCTACCTGATGATATGTTCAAGGACGCGCAGACATCTGAGATCTGAGACACAGAGTAACATCATCTTTTTCACAGCGTCTATGTTTTTTTGACCTTCGGATCTGGTCAATCAAATCATTTTCATCTGAGTCTCAGTTTTGTGTCTCAAGTCTTCCAAACAGTCTCTGTGTCACATGACAGCCAACGGCTGCCTGAAAGGAAGGAAATTCATCTGAATTCTGATGGAAGAAGTAAACGGGATTTATAATTAATGATCTGAAACATGAAAAATAACAGAATTGGGTCTTTAATCTTGCAATGCCATTTTTTGATGTGCTGGGGACACTCGCTGGGAGCTGAGCCTCGAGTGTTTTAATAAATAAAATAAGTCTTTTATTCCTCCCTACAATAATTAAAACCAACTGACACCAAATATGGTAAATGGACTGTACTTGTATAGCGCTTTTCTAGTCTTCCAACCACTCAAAGCACTTTAACTACATGTTACTTTTCATATTCATTAAACTAACTCATTCACACACTCACAGGAGCAATTTGGGGTTCAGTGTCTTGCCCAAGGACACTTCGACATGTGGGCTGGGGGAAGCCGGGATCGAACCGCCGACCTTCTGATTAGTGGAGCGATCAGTCAACAAAAACATAAAGCTGAAAGCACAAACAGGAAGACAGACGTGAAAGTAAACCACTGAGATTCATGGAAATTAGACAGGTGTTACTGTGTGTGTGTACAGGTGGTGTGTGTGTATGTGTGGGCATGACTTGAGTTACCTTCAGGGACACATTTCAGATGCGACCAGTTAATTGGGGACGGCTTGTCCAATTGGGGGCAAAAGCCGTGTCCCCAATTTGGAAAAAGCTAAATGTTTGGGTAAGGGGTAGGCAAGTAGTCTCTAGGAAATGAATGTAAGTCTATGTAATGTCCCCACAAATGTCATAAGTTAACATGTGTGTGTTTGTGTGTGTACAGGTGGTGTGTGTGTATAACAGCAGTGTGAAACAGCTGGTCATGCAGAGTGGGAGGAGCTTCCTGTGGCCAGGTGGTTCTCCACCTCCGGACGTCCCAGAGTGTGGCTTCAAGAATGACAAACCAGCCTGCCTCGCACGTACGAACACACACACACACACACACACACACACACACACACACCTAGCCATGTTTGTACTTTGTCGTTGTGAGGACCCTCAGTGACATAACCCCCCCAAACCAAGTCTGAACCCTCCGACAGCCCTTTGAAGAAGTGAGGATCAAATGTCATCGCTTTCTGAAAATGTCCTCCCTTTTCAAACTTTTGTTTAAAAAATGTCCTCAGTTTTTAAAATGTCTTTGCTTTACAAACAAGGTCCTCAAATGTCCTTCCCTCCTTCCCCTCCTCTCCAGGCACAGTTACGATGCATCAGATGGTTGCTATAGTGATCTGCTTCGTCTTTGTCATCATTGTTACCGTGACTGTCTTCATCTACAGGTGAGACACTCACACGTTTGTACTTCTATACTCGTGAGGAGCCTCAGTGACAGCCCTTTGAAGGTGCGACCCAAAGTGAGGACTTTATGACTGTTTATGACTGTTGTCATTCAGTCATTTTTAATGCAAAGTTGACATTGTTTGGGATGTCTTTGTTATGACAACTTGACATTAACCAAGACAACATACTATGTCATAAACAACATTTCGGACAACAATTGAACAACATTCAATTCAGTTGGGCTTCATTGGCATCATGGGAAACAGATGTTAACATTGCCAAAGCATGTGTGAAATAAAAACATAAACAGAAAAAATCTGCTATTAGAATATATACAGATAAGTAAGAAAAAATAGTAATAATGATAAGAAGAAGAAATATTGATTTGGTTTCCTCTGACTGGTGTTTGGAAAGCAGTGCTGCTGTGAGACTGGTCCGAGTGTCTGAGGGGGGCAGTGAGTCTCAGCACCAGCTGACATAGGGGACTCTGTTCTGGGCTCAGCTCCTGGGTCTGGAGGGCTTTGGGATGGAGGAGGTCTCGGGGGCTGAATGTTGAGTTTCAGCGGGTCTCTGCCTGATTCTGCTCCACACGCATCTGTTGGTGTTTTTCTGTGTGAAATGTATCTGCAGAGTCCTGCATGTAGAGACTCTGCTGGACGTTTGTCCCGGCGGGTAAAGCTCTGGTGAGTGGACCCCAGACTCACCACCAGACAGCGCAGTGGGCCGGATGACACTATCACATATTTTAAGCCAAATTTTAATTGGAATTTGGAAATTATAACATTTAGAGCTCTTCGAGCTTTTTCTTTTAGTGCGTTCACGGCCATGTTGAAACTCCCTGATGCTGCTATGGTTAAACCCAGGTCGGTATAACTCCTGCTGTGTTCGATGATATGATTATTGGTAAACTGGTGTTTGTTCTCCTGGCATCTGGGGCGTTTTTAAAACATCATGACATTAGTTTTCTTCATATTTCCTGCCAGGGCCCAGTTCTGACAGCACTTTCCTATTGTGTCCAGCTGTTGCTGCAGTTCTTGTTCAGTAGGAGACAGTAGAACAAGGTCATCAGCGTAAAAGAGAGACTTCACCTCTCTATCGAGGAGGGAGAGGCCAGCAGCAGCACACTGATCCAACTGTACAGCAAGTTCATCTATATGCACATTAAATACAGTCGGGCTTAAGTGGTCAATTCTTCCCAAGTAATCGGGAAATCAAGGGGGTTTCGGTTGTCTTTAATTGTTTCTTCTAATGTTTGGAGTTTTTCTTTTATAATACATTGATCTGGATTAATTAGATTTTATTGGTATGTCTTTGTACAGATTTTCAAAATGTGCTCTCCAGATGCCACCATTTTGGATGGGTAGTGCTTGTGGTTACTTTGTGTTGAAGTTGTTCCACATGTCCCAGAACTGATTTTGATTAATGATGTTTCCATCATTAAAACATGACTGGAAAGTCACAGGTTGGATCCCTGGATCGGCAGATTAAATCTGGGTAGGAAAAGTGAACGAATGGTGCTTGCCCCTCCTTCATTACCACCACTTCAGTGCCCTTGAGCAAAGCACTGAAGCCCCACCCGCTGGTAATAAAAAACAAATGTTAGCTAGACCTTCATTTGTCAGTAAAGTTTGTTTCAGAAGAAGTGTTTAATTTGGTGATGAAACAACATCATATCGACTCTAGAAACACAAACACAGTCACTATCCACACACACGGACACACACCTTTCTTCCTGTCTGTTGAACAGGAAGTTGAAGCTGGAGAGCGAGCTGGCGGCTCAGCTGTGGAGAGTTTCCTGGGACGATGTCCAGATGAGCAACTTGGATAAAGTCCTGAGGAGAGCCTGCAGCAGACTCACCATGTCTCTGGTAACACTCACTCATAAACACACATTTAAAATGGTTTCCACTAACTACTGACTGGACCAATTAGAACAAGTTCATCTTGATTCTCTGCAGAAAGGATCCAACTGTGGCTCTCTGATGACCATGGAGGGAAACCTCCAGATCTACACCAAAACCGGATACTACAAGGTCTGACACCACCGTACACCACCTAAAACACCTAACACACTCTTCTGACAGCTAACAGTCTGATCAGACCGCTAACACCACTGTAATGGGGAATGCACGAATACATGTGGTAATCTTGCTGATTTTGTCTCCTGCAGGGAAACCTGGCAGCCATCAAGTATATCAACAAGAAACGTATCGAACTGACTAGGAAGGTTCTGTTTGAACTAAAACATGTAAGAACTCTATATACCTACCAACTGACCTACCAATGGACCTACCTACTTAGTTTGATTGCTGAGTATCTTGTTTGGGGGGGTTCAGTGCCTTGCTTGTAGGATTTTGACGGTCTTAATTGTATTTTAACCTACCAATGTATCTACGTACTTATCAACAGACTGACCGACTAGCCAAACTACCAATTGACCTACCTACCGACAAACAGACCTACCATCCTGACTACCTACCTTCCAACTGATCAATCTGACTACCTAACTTCTGACCTACCAACCAACCTACCTAAGAATGATGATGGTCTTGGTGGAATTTGAACCTACCTAGCGACCAACTGCCCGACCACCTACCTACAAGGAACTTTCCTACCTACCCATCTACTGAATTACCCATCTTCCTACCTGCTGGCCTACCTACAAACTGACTGACCTCTCAACGGACAGACCTACTTTCCTAGGTTGACTGAGTATCTAATTTAGGGTACAGTGCCTTACTTGTAGGATGCTGATGGTTTTGGTGGGATTTAAACCAGCAGCCTCTGTGCTCTTTCAGATGCGAGACATTCAGAATGAGCACCTGACCCGCTTCATTGGCGCCTGCATCGACCCGCCAAACATGTGCATCATCACAGAATATTGTCCCAGAGGCAGCCTGCAGGTACAATATACCCAACTCTTTACCCGTCTATGAACCCGGTATAACCCTCTATCAACCCGCCTATCAACCCCCTATCAACCCTCTACACCCCTCTATACCCCTCCATCTACTATCTATACCCCTCTATCAACCCTTTATACCCCTCTATCAAAGCTTTATACGCATCTATAACCTTCTCTCATCCCTTCATACCCCTGTATCAACCCTTTATTCCCTTCTATACCCCTCTTTCAGCCCTTTGTACCCCTTTATACCCCTGTATCAACCCTTTATAACCCTATATACCCCTGTATCAACCCTTTATTCCCTTCTATACCCCTCTTTCAGCCCTTTGTACCCATTTATACCCCTGTATCAACCCTTTATAACCCTCTATACTCCTCTATTAACCCTTTATTTCACTTTATGCCCTCTTTTAGCCCTTTGTATCCCTCTATCAGCTCTTTATGCCCCTCTTTCAGCTCTCTATACCCCTCTATTAATCCTCTCTATACCCCAAACTACCCTTCCATCACCTTGTTGTACCCCTCTGTCATTTGTACCACTGTACTCCCTGTATTAATCATTATGTAGCTACTATCAGCTCCATGTATGTTTCCAGCAGTCCCCTCACATTCTTTCATACATCAGATAATCTCTCCACCTCTCAGTTATAGTTACTTGTCTGCACTGTAACCTAGCAACCTCCCGACACTGTAACCTAGCAACAGGAGAACACGTCAGCCCGCTGTAAGTTGATGTGGGCTGTGTGGGGTTTGGCTTGCTGCCAGATGACCGCTGGGTCTCAAAGTGTCAGTTTAACAAAGAGCATCTCGGGCGGTTTGAGTTATTTTGTGCACTGAGAGGAGGAAGACTTTATCACAACCGTCCAGTGTGGATGTACAACTGTCAGGAGACTAGAAGGAGATACTCAACTAAAGCCCAGACAGGATGAACGTTACAGGTGGAGGTGGGAATCTTCACTGTGCTCGTTGGTAACTAATAGTTCAGGACGACATTTTAACCCTGGTGAAAGTACAGGATCTGTTCTGTAATAGACATGTACATTCAGCAGGACAAAGACTAAAGCCTCCTCAGGGGGCGCCGGAGACCCGAAGGGGAGGCAAAGATACTGCAGGAGGTGAATTTGAGTCAGAAATCACACTCCTTCTCAGAGTCATAACTCACAGACATAAAACACATATTGAATCAATCAGTGTGACTTACACATCCAGAGGAGATCATACTCTCTGATGTCCATGAGAGTCCTCATGTTTCCTTCAGTCTCACAGTGATCCAGAGACAGCTGTCTGTACATCCACGGGTCCACTGCAGACAGGAGCTGCTGACTGCTGCTTCAGCTGCTGTTAATGGACAATTAAACTAAAGGCTAAAAAATGTCTCCAGAGAGAACAGCAGCACCGACCTGTAGCTGACATTACTGCAACACATCTGATGAGCTTTGTCGGGGTCTCGCCCTCCTGATGGCTTTAATGTTTTCTGTCATCATATTGGTTCCCAAAACAGGCCGATATGTTGGTTGTTAGCATGTTAGCATCTACCAGATTAGCAGAAACATTTTTGACTTCCTCCATTTTCACACAAAAGTCAGATTTCACACCGAGCTGATAAAATGCAGCAGAAGGAAAAAACTCAGAGATCCACTTTAAAATACGAGGATGTCGCTCAGGATGGGATTTAAACTACAGGAGGAGCAGCCAGTTCACAGAGTAACAGGAGGTCACTGTGGCTGTAGTTATTACCGGGGGGGGTGTTTTACTCTGTTTTATCACCTGAAACCTTTTAGTGACAATGATCCGATGCACTAAAGTAGAGAAGGAATACATTAATGTAAATATACTCCACTACAAGTAATGTTACATCAGAATCTGTCTGCAAAGTAACTAAAGCTGTCAGATAAATGTAGTGAAGTAAAAAGTACAATATTTCTCTGAGATGTGGTGGAGCAGAAGTAGAAAGTATAGCGCAAAATGGAAATACCCAAGTTACTCAAAATTGTACTCAAATACAGCACTTGAATAAATGTACTTAGTTACTTTCCACTACAGACTCTTATTTTCTGTGGTTGTGTCTGACTCTGTTATTTCCACCAACACTCAATCAGTGGAAGATGAAATGTTTGTATTTTCCTCTTTCAGAAAACAGCAGCTGTGTTCAGTTATTGTGGATTCCAACGATTTCACTGCAGATTCAAATATCAAAACCTAAACAGAACAACTGAAGAAGCTTTTACACTTTGTTTATTCATTTTTTCTGGAACATTTACAAAATATGGCCTTGAAATGATTGATTAAATGATCAAATAGTAAAAATATAGCCTGATGTTTCCTGATGTTTACGACTCCAGGTGGACATTTTTCACCAAATTTATCCTTATAAGTTGGTGGTAGTAAAAGTAAAGTCAATTTAATTATGGAAAACATTTAACCTCAAGTGTTGACCAAAGTGCTTTACAAAGACATTTAAAAGACAGTTGAATAATTCTAATTAAAATAAATAGGTAAATAACTGTAACAGACTAACTTACCAATAATATAGGCATATTCATAATATTTTAGAAGGCGGGTCTAAAAACAGGATTTACAGTGAAAGCTGCATGAGCTCAGTTTCTCTAAAATCTCCACTGCACCTCCTCATTTTATTTCTCTTCATTCTCTTTTATTTACCTTTTTAAGTCTCATTCAGATTAAAACAGGAACAGACACCAGTGAAGACAATATCCATTTAAGATGCAAAAACAAATGCTATATTTCATCCACAGGGATCAGACAGTCCTGTTGTTGTTCAGAGGAAACAGCTGGAGTCTTTCTTTAGTTCAGTCGGATTCCTCTTGTTACTCTCCTGCTGACAAACTGACAGACTGAGAATCATCACATTTAATCACACAGAAGCAAAGATGCATGTATCCACCCACACACACCTGCACACCTGCACACACCTGCACACGCACACGTAGCTGCATCATACTGAAACCGTACTGACAGACTGTGTGTGTGTGTGTGTGTGTGTGTGTGTGTGTGTGTGTGTCTTCCAGGATCTGATGGAGAGC